>NW_026020241.1:581951-690715 GCF_900185275.1 Solanum verrucosum
GTAATCAACTCTCACTCCTCTCATAAGTCAGCACGGATGGCAACAAGGGTAAGAGCAATGGCATGCTCAATCAACCTTGGGACAGCCGCGTCAACTCAGGAAGCACATCAGCCGACTATACTAGATTTCCCATCTTATATATGATCTTATGTGTAAACAGGTTGCGGGAAGTAGTAGTAGAAAAATAAGAAGTTGTAGGAGCAGATGAGCTCGGTGTACCTGAAGACTCACCAGCATGAGTGGATTGAACAATTATGTCTACAATGTATCTACATCAACAGCTGGGGATGTGTCTACCAGCACTGCTCTCCTCTGCTCAACCTCATTCCTAATGTACTCGGCCTTGATCCTTCGAATGTCAGTAGAGGAAGTTGGAGCTACTTCCAAATCTGTCATTGCCATAAAGGGTACTCTAGCTCGCTGACATAACTCTGTGATCAACACTAGGAAAGGTAGCAATGTATGGCTCTTCTTGGTTCTCATGGCCATCTCTTGCTCAATTATCATCCCTAGATTTAATCTATCCCGATCATTGATAAATCCCATCACGACTGCCTTCAGGTGCCGAAGGATGGATTCATTCTGTGACGGCGTAAATGTGCTGCTAATAAACCTGAACCAGTACCTCACATCTATAATAAGGTCTTTCTTCTCAATATCTACCCTTGGCTCTATCCACGGAGGTGTAATGTCATAAATAAAAGGTGCCAACCACCCCTTATGATCATCTAGGGTATCTGGATTGTGCACCCCACCACGTCATTTATGTTTGAATGGTTGCACTTCACCTTTCTACCTCTCTCCACCACATGATCAACAGGTGCAAATTAGTTGGCCTTCTTCTTTCTTTTTGAGATTAGCTTCCCGTACTCCTCATAGAACTCCAGGACCCAAAAAGGTATATAAAGGCCTTGGAACTGTGTGAATATCTCATGTTTGTCTAACCAAATTGTGTCCCACAAAGTTGGATACATGTCCACTACCCTATCAATAGAAAACTGCTTCTCTTCTAGAATAGTTCTTAATCCGATCGCCTTTAATCTGTTAGTCGAACATGAAGGAGGTGCATGTGCCGAAGGCACTTGTGCTGCCTTCTCAGACTATTGTGCTTGAGGTGGAGGATGAGTTGGGATTACCGGGAGTCTTTCTGTGTGGTGTAGTGCTTTTGAGCACAACTCAGCCTATCTCCTCTGAAGGTTTTAATCATCCTCTAGTTCACACTTATTATCTATGACTATGTCTGAGTAAGTTGATTTTTAGTTTGAGGTAGCATGGACATGTGGAGCAAGCCAGTTTCGAAATATTTATCTGAAAGCTTGTAAATATCTTTAAAATTGTCTATTTTCACACGAATTGAGTGAAGTTGCTTGTGAGGTGAACACATGAGGAACTTTACATTTAAAAGATTGTAAATATCACACTGGAAATTTGTTCTGTTAAAATCACAACTCCTACAATCTCCATTGAGATAACAATGCCATCGGGATATTGGCAACCCACTGCCAACACAGGAAACAACTGCTCTGCATCAAACATTAATAGGCTCTACAACGTGTTAAGAGAGATCAAAACTGTTTTGTACGGATAACTTTTTGTTTCTGCACCTGAATTTTTACTTGGAACTAAATGTTGCAAACATTTTGTGCAATTTTTACCCGATATACATACTTTTGACTCAGCTTAAAATGATCCCGTATTTCCTGCTTCTACCAAGGGAAATCTTCCTTCCATGTACTAGAAATGTGAGTTACTAAAAGATATCAAACTTTTGATCTAATCTATGAGATTCAAGCATATCCTAATTTTATGTTAGGTTCAATATCAGATGGTTCTAACGACAAACAGAGTAAAATTCTGTTCTTAGAAAATATTTCAATATGAATCATAAATTACTACCATCTTAGTATCATTCTCATATATAGTTTGCAACAATGTTAGTTTTTGATTTTAGAATGTCCTAAGTTAAGGTGAATACTTGAATAATAAGATAAATCAAATTATTTTAACAATTGATTTTCCAACTTCAATATCATATCTATTAGTGAACAAAGAAAAATTTGCTTTTTAAAGATAACAATATTATATGGCCTTTAAGATAGCAGGGGAAAACAACATCATAATAAGTTGGCATTTTGTCTCAATCTTAAAGCCTTGATCTTCTTTCCTTTTTCTTTTTTCCCTGCAATGTCCTATACTGAGTGTGTTGTACTACAATTCTTGAATATAAAGATCATCATTTGTGGTTTAAGCCAAACAATACTCTGAAGTAATGTCAAGTTAATATTTTGGTTATACATCTAAGCATGCATGCTAACATCTTTTGCAGGTGCTCTTTTAATCTGCATGAATTTTGTTTTAATTATTTTCTATTTTTTCCTGCATTCTATTTGTTCTTTTAGTTGTTGTCTTGGAAGGTGCCGAGGTAAATATTGGAATTCAATAGTTTCTCTAATATTAGTCATTGTGTTTATCATAGTACCTTATATGTAGCTGATTAATGATTGGGAAGTAGGAACATCAAGCATGATGAGGCTAGGAACAAACCGAATTATATTGCAGTTATAGCTGCCTATTTAATTCCTTTACTCTCCTCCTTGATCTCACATAACATGTATAAAACCTGTCGGTTTGTAATCATCTACAATATCACTTTTGGTTCAAGTACACAAATTAAAATGTTTTTTGAATGTTGAACCATACTGAGAGGGTGTCATAGGTTTGTTGTTATTCTTCACCTATTTCATTGGTAGATATTTATTATTTGTCTTTTTTTTTGTTTTGAAATATGAGTACTTACTATCATCATGTTATAACTATATAGGTGTTCTTTTTTTATATCAACATTTCTAGGAGTCTAAAAAATACTAAAATATATCACAGTGCATTCCATAATCTACAAAATCCTGCAACTGCTCTCTACACCTTTGGAACAACAAACTCAACGAACTCAACAAGTGGAGGGATACCACCTTCAATCCTATAGTAAAAAAATACATATGAAGTATGAAAAAAAGGTCTTATTTTTGTAGATTATGCAATAACAATGTTATCAGATAAGAATAAACTAACAACATGTGTTTTAATGAGACTGTTTCATGAGCAATATTTGTTAATGCATCAGCTGTCTGCCGAATTACACCATTGACTTCTCAGAAGTTCTAAGTATCTTTGTGCCTCTTAAGAAGATTAAGTAGATGAGGCAATTCTTCACATCAATAATAAGTGAAATGCACGAGCTAACTTTCATTTAGCAGGGTGTGCCGCCGGATCTAACTTTCCTTCATATGTTGATGCAAGCAGTGCATGATCTGTAAAAGGGCAAAGTCTTCCAAATTCTTTTGGTTCAACTCATGCTTCAGTTTTTGCAAAGGTATGTATATTTCACATTAACAAAACACTTAAATTATGAACTTTTAAATGTGAGATGGTGCCAGAATGTTGTTGACCCTTAGTTTGATACTTATTTAAGATAACATCAGTTCATTTGAGTTGAACACATGATAAGTTTGTTTATATATGTTATATTACATACTGAAAACATTCATATTTTTAACACTGTTAAAATTCTTATGTTGGGGTAGTGTTTTTCTTCATTTCTTGTCATCTATTTGAATTTTTTTTAGACTAAACCTGATTTTAGGATCTTGTATGTTGTCTATATTAAGCAATATTTTACCTTGAATAGGTAATTTAGAGAAAGATATGTATTCTAATTTGCCTTATTACTCCATAACAAGATTTTCTAGATAATCAACAAATGAAATATCCTCTATGTATATGTGTTGCACCTGGATTTTGAAACCTCTATCAAATTTCTTGTATTTTGATACTATTGTACTAATGTGCCCGGATAAGGTCCACCTATATCCTCTTACATTTTTTTTTATCAAAAGAGAGTCATTCTTAATTATGAAATTAGTAAATTCTTCTACAACACAGTAGGATAGAGCTTCTCTAATTGCAGTTTCCTCTACCTCAGTGTTTGGTATCTCTGGAAAACCTCAGCTTGAGAAAATATTAGGTCTCCAGTATGTCTTCTAACACATATTTTATAGGAGCTCTTACTAGGATTTCTCCATCTAGCACCAACAATATTGCTTTAGTGATGATTCTCTCAGTTACTATGATGGAATATTCTGCATTCTAGGATAATTGGTTTTAACTAACTGCCATATGTTGGTATTTACATGATGTACAAGTCTACAAAAGTTGATTCTTCCATCACGATTCATCTTGTTCCTCCTTTTCCAAAGCTCTCATAGGATGATTAACCATGACTAGTATCGAGTGTGAATTATTTTCTAACATTTGAATTTCTTTTGAAAGTGTAGGAAAATGCAGGAGATCAAATTTGAATAATGGCCCCAAGTCAACTCAATATTTCTAAGCAAACAATATAGTTTATTTGAACTATTATATATATGTTTGAATACTCTTTTCTCGGAAGAAACTTGATGTCATTGTGACTTTTCTTGATCCATTACCCATAATCCTCATGATTTGTTGTTTGTTTGAATAGCCAACTTAGGCCAAAACCCTAAGTTGGGGGTGTGGTGAAAACAGAAGGTAAATCAAGAATTTCAAGAAAGTCCCCTTCGACCCATGGTTTTGAGAAAAATGGAACCCCTCCATGCAAATAAAAGAGAAAAAGAAGAAAGGAACGAAAAAGAAAAAGAATGAAGAAGTTGTGGAATAATGTTGTGAAAATACAAAGAAAATGGGGTTTCCAAAAGTCCATGGAAAAATAATAATGGGATGACTTGTGAGCATGAATGAAAATGATGATGAAAAGGAAAGAAAGTGTTGTTCATACCACATTTCATGAGGACGATAGCCATTGAGCCTAAATGACCATACCCTTGCACTCAGCCCCATTACAAGCCTTGAAAAGACCGTTTTGATCTTGAGTGAGTTGAAGCAAATGTTGATTGGAAAATACGGGCAAACTTATGGGTCAAATCATGCATTGCGTTCATCTTTGTAAGTGTGAGCATTGCATTTGATTCCGGAGCTTTAAATTGTGAACCATTGTGTGTAAATATTAAGTCATTCTTTGTGTAAGGGCATTTGAGTACCTATGTTGAGCTTGAACTTGCATTTAAAGCAAGTATTGTGAGCTTGAGATTCTTTGATAATGGTGAGTCACAACTTGAGTCTTTGAGTGCACAATTGATCTTTCCATGAGTAAGTTGAGTCTTCTTGTGTGCATTCATAATTGAGTCTTGTGTAGCACTGTTCGAGACATCCCTTTTGAACAGTTGAACTTGGGTTTTATTTGACGACAAGCAAAAGTTTAAGTTGGGGGTATTGATGAGTCCATGATTTGGACTGATTTAGGGCTTTATATTAATAGATTTAGTGTCCTCAAATGAATAATTTTTGCCAATAACTAACGTAAATCCTTGAATTTAAGGTATTTGGATTGAGGAACAAAGCATGGACACTATTAAGCAAAAAGGAACAAGGCATCTAAAAGAACGAGGAAAAGAGAGCCTGAGGATCGCCTAATCCATTAGGCGAGTCACCGAATGGCCATTGTCTCGCCTAATGTTCTAGTGTGCCGAGTCTTGAAAGAGAAAATCAAGTTGGCGGTCGAAAGAAGTAGTCGGTGAGTAGCCGAACGGTTCCGCGATATAGTGCCATATCGCCCAAAGTACAAAACCTGAAGATACTGAAGGCCAAAGCAGAAAGGCGGTGGACTTAATCAAAGGGCGGATCACCTAGTGGATTGGCGATCCCAACTTATTGCGCCGAATGGTCCTTCACAGTTTAGCACATTTTTGGGCGACTATAAATACGTTTTTATATTCATAGTTTAGTATCTAACATTCAGTTTTCAAGTTGAGAGCTTAGAACTAAGTTTTTGAGACATTTTTCCTTAGCTTTGAAGATTTGAAGATTTCCATTTCTAAGAAATTGGAAGTGGGTGTTGATGATTCTTCATCTTAGACCTTTGTAAAGACTATATCAATCCTACCTAGTTGATGGAAACACAACTTGGTAACGATTTTTACCTTTTTATGATGTCTAGCTAAAATCCCAATTCTTGAGGTGTGATTATGTGATTATGGGTTGATATAATTGATGAGTATTGTAAATTGATAGTTTAATTGTTGTTTAAAGGTGTTTTAGTTTAGTAATTGTGGTTGAATTTAATGGGTTGTAGTTGCAAATACAATTTTAACTTCGTGTTTTTAATTTGCTCGAGAAAGAGGTTTTAAAACTAGAATTACTGAATTGATGGTCTATGGGTATTGGGTTGTTATGGGTTCAGCTCGAGAGAGTGAACCCTAAACCTTTTTCCACACATTAAGCTCGAGAGAGTGAATGGACTAAAGTGAAGGTTGTGCTTAATTGCTGCTTGAAAGAAACCAATTTGATTCGGGGTAAATTGTGAGAGAGAGAGTTTATCCCCACTAAAGTCTAGCTTCATCACTGATTTGCAGTTGTTTACTATTAATTACAATTACCCGATTGTCTATCTTATCCCATAATCCATCCCAAGAATCCTATCTCCATAATTGTTATTTTTGTATTATTTGTTGTTTTAGTTGATAATTGAAACCAACCCCCTCTGATATTTAACACTTGTGTCACATATAATTTAAACCATGCTTTTATTTGTAAATGTGTCTAGCTATGATTGACTTGAGCATATTCTTACTTGACTATTGATTCTGAATTACGAACCACTTCATTGGGACTCTACCCCAACTCACTTAGTTGGGTTATATTACTAATGAACGATTGATAACACTTAGTATTGGATAAAGTGTTTTTAATAGCGTAATTCTTATCATGAAGGTGCAACACGTGTAGTAGATCCACCCATGGTCCATGGGTGGAGGGGCGTAGGTCCAAACTGATTTTTCAATTTTAGTTTTTAGTTAGGGGTTTTAGGGTTAAATCATTAGTTAATTAGGAGTTAAGGGAGGTTGGTTATTTAGTTATTTACCCACCTATATAAGATTAATAGGCCCCTAAACTAAATCATTTTAACTCATCCTTCAAACACCCAAATTCCCTCCAAGAAATTCTCTCTCTAGAAGTGAAGAAGAAGAAGAAGAGAAGTAAGTAAGGCATATTTTCCTCCATTGATGCAAGCTTGATTAGGACTTTGAATTAAGGTATGTTAGCTTAATCATCTATGGGTTCTTCCACCCATAGAGCCCCATAGGTTTTCCCCCAATTGTAAAGTCAAAAACCCAATCTAGCTAGGGTTTCCTTCTACAGTGTGGGTATGGTTTAGGTATGATTTCAATCTAGTGGATAATACCTAATTATGATTATATTAACATTGAATTGTGATATTATGATGAATTCATGTGATTTCTATCGTAAACCCTAGTCTATTTGATGAATGTGATATTTTGTGCATTTATTCCGTTAGAGGTGAAATTGAAGGTTCATAGGTGATCTTCCTAAATCAATGTCATGTGTTACTTTGTTCAAGGTTGGGAACATATAATCATGAATTGAACTAGACTTTGTTGAATATGATTGAACCTTTATGATCATTATGACTAGAATCACCTAGTAATGAAGAATATGATTAGAATACCTTAAATTTAGGTATGAATAGTGATAATAAGAAGTAAAGATTGAGTATAAGGCTTGTAATCATGAATGTTGATCACTAGGGTTTTGAGAGTAAAGCCAGTGTGATGATCTAGATGTGTTAATGCTCTGAGAGTAAAGTCTAAATGAGAATAAAAGCTTAAATGGATAGAGTTATGGTGGAAGATCTTTGCCTAACTAATCTACCTAATAAATGCTTGAATATGTGAACTGATAGATTCACTTGAGTCATGAGGATACCAATGTCTAATGTAGAATTCTAGATATGGTATTATGCATGAATATAGTATGACATGAGAGGTTCTCTCACATAGAATGATTCTAGGTTGAAAGGTTTTCTCACCTAAAATGAATCTAAGTCCTAGGACTATAACATGTGATGAGACTTGTGGTGATTCCCCTAAATGACATTTACATGATAGGAATGTGTGGTGAGTTCCCTTATTCCTAATTAGTTAGTCATGGACAGTGTGAGGTGATTACCCCTTATATATGTGTGACTCTCAAGGCAAACGGTGAATACCCATTAGCCTTTAGTTTGATCTTGGAGGTGATTACCTATGATCATTATGTGATGATGTGGAGGAGAATACCTACATTACACATTAAAATTGATATGTATGCGAATACCTATATCACCTTAAAATGGACACGGAGGTGAATACCTATGATTCATCAACTAGTATGACTTGCGGAGACTCCCCTTCTCTTTATGATTTATTGATATGAGTGAATAGAGGTGATCACCCTTGTTTGCATGATTCCATGATATATATGGCTTGAGGTAATTCCCCTTGTCCTTTATGATGAACTAAAAATGTATGCCTTGAGGTGATTCCCCTTGCACTTGTGAACATGAGCATGACTAGTTTGGATTGTAGTTCTAGATAACTCTCCAATACATGCAAGACTAAGAGGTGATTACCCTTGTATTTATGGTGTTAAGATATGATAAACATGAATGATGAACCTAAAGTGTCTAGCTTAGCATGGGTAGGATTATGGGGTCTTGTTCATACATGACACAAGCTTGCCTTAAGCTGACTCATGAGGTGGTTCTCTTATATATTGTATGATTAGATAGGATTGTGCTATATTTGCCTTCCGTGACATGATATGATTGACTAAATGTGAAAGTTCCCTTGTCTATATGAGGTAAGCTAATAATGAGACCAAAATATGGTAAATATGACAATGATGATTTCAAGGTTATGCTTAGTGTGAAGGGTAGTATGGGATGCCTTTCATACATTGCACAAATGTTCTTTGAGGTTACTTAGGAGTATGGTTCCCTTATGGTAGAAAAGCTTAAGACTTGACCATGTATATAGACTATGATTAAGATGACCAACAAAGAGATACTTAGCTTGGGTGGTATTATGGGATGCTATTTATGCTTTGCATTTGTATGCTTTTGAGGTTACTTGAGAATAGTTCTATTATGGTATAGATGACTAAGAATCAAAGAATGTCTATATGATGTTTATGTTGGAGACTTTGCTTATTATGATGATATTTTCTCTTATGCTTATGATTTATGTTTCATGAAGTATTTCATATGATTTTGGATTATGTCTTATATTGACTAACCCTTGTGTTATGCTCTTATGATTATGCTAGCTAACATACATTTTTTACTAACGCATACTTTGCCTACACTCTAATCAAATGTAGGGTTTGGAGACTTCAGTGCTATCTTGAAGCTAGGTTTCTAAGGAGCTAAGGAGTTGAAGATCTTGGTGAGTCCTCATAGCTTCGAGGACAAACCAACTATTTCATTTATGTCTTTTATTTCATGTGTTTGAGACTATTGTATGGGTTGTGTCCCAAGAATTTAATCTAAAATGTATTAGATGGTTTGAGACAAACTATAGAAAAGACTTCCGCTTGTTTTAATGAAAATGACTTCGATTGTAAAAGTTTTAAATTTTTCGCACCTCTCTATTGTCTTATGTTCATGATATGCTAAGGGCTTGTATGAGACCCCTTCGGGGTCAGGAATGCCGTGTTACTTCTAGGGTATACCCTTGGGTTGTGACACCACATCTGAAAGAGGGGGGGAACACCAGGATCCTTAGGTTGTCATTTCTGAGCCTGAGGACGACCAACTGCTATTGGCCTGGCGAGCTGAAACACGCTCCAAGAAGGTGCATAATCTGTCTAGGATCCGGGTGCCTCAGACCACTCTTCTTTGTCCAGTTCCAGAGTAAGTTGTTGTCCCAGCACCACCTGCATAGTGTCTTTTTCCCCGGTCTATCAACAGAATAATGGCGAGGGAGTAAGGACTATCATTGAACAGAAGAGATTATCCACAAATGGTGTTGTGGACAGATATTCGGAGATCTGGAGCACCTTGAAATCCCACAACTTCCAGATCTTTACTAAACCCCAAGGCCCTTACATTCCTTATTGGGTCCAGGATTATTACACAGCCTATGGAGCTTTAGTGCCACAGGGAAAGAGGAAGGTTGCTACCTTCAAGCCAGTTGACTATGTAGTTGTTAGGGGAAGGAAGGTAAAGTGTGATAGCGATGATGTAAACGTTGTTTTGGAATGCCATCCAGACAATACAGACAACTACCAAAGCATGATTAAGACAAAGGCTTTGGACAATATCAAAGGTTGGTTGGCCCCTATTTTATCTAACGGTACTCCTAGGTGGATCGAGGCCGGAGTGCAAATTGAGAAGAAAGACCTCAATGTGGCAGTGCGGTACTGGTTCAGCTTCATCAGTATCACAATCATGTCGTCTCAGAACGATTCTATCCTCTGCCACACAAAGGTGGCCTGTCATGGATATATCATGGCAAAGAAGTGCATCAATCCAGATGCCATCATTAAACAGTAGATGGCCATGAGAGCCAGGCAGTAGCAAACATCTCTCTCTTTTCTGGTGTTGATCACCGAGTTGTGCAGGCGAGCCTGGGTGCCACGTGATCAGAAGAAGGACGTGGAAATGATTCCCACCCCATTTACTGACATCTTACTTATTGAGGATAAATATTTGAAGAATGAGGCTGAGAAGAAGAGGGCAGCCCCGGTGGATACATCCCCGACTGTTGATATTGAGACACTACCTGTAGAGGCAGTATTGCCCACTCCGGCCACTAGGCCTTCAGGTATTTCTATATTGTCTCTCTCTTGTTCCTTATCTGATGGTCTTTAGTATATAACCACTTGAAAGGAGTATGCTAGAAGGGTTGAGGGAGGGAAAAGGTTGGTTGTGATGCCAACTATGGCTATGTGACTTGATAGATTGAGATTATATATTGTGGTGTTGACTTTAGCATGAATGGGTTGCTTTATGGTTATGTGTGATGTTGGTAGAAAGTTATGATCAGTTTTGAGGTATGTTGAAAGAGTTGATGAAGGTGGTGTTTTAGAAATGCCTAGGTGTGATGAGTATGAAGGTTTAGTGATGTCTTTCTCCGACCTTAGAATTGAAAGAAGTGATGTTGTAAGGAGTTTGTATAGGCTTACTCCAAAGTGGGAGATAATGTGCCTAGATGGTAAGGTCTTTGAGTGTCCTTGATGTTCATGAGTTAGTCTTGATTGATGTTCTCACCTTAAGAGGTGTAGTAAGTTTGAGGTGTTTAGACCCAGTGTGGTAGACTTATATGGGGCCTTGAGTGAGGTGGTAAGATTGTTGGTGAGCAAGAGTTGCTTAATGAGAACCTTCCTAGTTTAGAAGCACCAGTATGTTGGGTTGTTGAGAGTTCCGATATCCTTACCTCTTTCTTTATGTGCCTATTCAAGCCTAAGACAAAGAGTTCCTTGCAGCTTGTTTCATGTTGTCGAGTCATGTGTGATATTGTGTTTTCATGGTCTCCTTATGTTATGCATGTTCTAGTTGAATTCTTGTTTTAATGAGAAAATGAGTTTTCACGATTTATTGTTCCTCATGTTAATGTGCATTTAGTATGAGCTGTCTATATGCTTCATGAGGTTAAATGTTGAACATGCCTAAATGTTTTTTTATGAAGAAGTTGCATAATGAGCTTTTATAAGAAAATTGCTTAAATGTGCTTAATGATGTTGTGATGAGCATGATGTTATTTGGAGAAGGAAGTTCCTCCAATGAAAAAAAGAATGCGAAGTTTTTTTGCATAATGAGTGTGTAGATGTAGTTCTTACCTTCTTATTTGCATTGACCCTTTTTTATGAGGGGTTTATGTTTCCTCCTAGTTTGTACATTTATATTGATGTTGCAGGCATGATTCTGGGCTACTTGTTTTGAGTCGTTACCCCTTAATGTGTTTAAAGTGTCATTCGAGGACGAATGTTCCTAAGTGGGGGATAATGTAGCGACCCTAAAAATGAACTAGTGAAACTAGAGCCTCATGTGTGTGTGTTTGAGTTTGGTGTGAGGTTTCATGTTGTCCTGAGCTATGGTTGAGGGTTATAGGGGTGAAACATCAAGGTACGACCCCCCAAGGAACATCCAAGGGTCCTTGAAGGGGACCCTAAAGCCTAACCCCAAGGCTGCCCCTTAAAGCAAAAAGCCGCCAAATATTGTGAACCACGAATGCAATCCACGACCAGTAGATTGATTTACGACTCGTTGTCTTTCTCCATAGGTCAATCCCCTCCAAACCTAGCCACAGCCCTAGACCACGGATCCACAGGACGGTCCGTAAATGGACTCACGGTCCGTGGGTGCAGGGCGTGAACCATGTATGTGCAATCTGTCAAGACACGACCTAGCCAAGGGTGGTTTGGTAAATTCCTCCCTTGGCTAGTGAAGTGTTTGGACGGTTATTTTCGGTTTATTAACATATTTTAAGAGTATTAAAACATTTAAACCCTATTTTAGATTTCATAATTCATATTCCTCACATCAAAACCCTCCCCTCCTAAAGTCCTCTCTAGAAACTCCATAGGAGATCAAGGTCAAGTTCAAGCTAGGGTTGGGGATTCTAAGGTGTTTCTTCTTCAATTTTAGTGGGGAATCAGTAGCAAGGTTTGGTGGCCTTGATCCTTGTCTAATTTTCCATTCAAGGAGCCAATTCAAAGAAGATTTCAAATCATGAAAATCTAGGGTTTTACTCAATCTCATGGGTTCTTTCATCAAACGTTTTTAAATGGTTTTGAATGACAAACTATGATTGTATTGATGTTTAATTGACGAATTAAGATTTAAATACTCTATGAACCCATGATTTCTCTCAATTCCTAAATTGTCCTTTATGAAGTGGGTTTGTTGATCATGAATGAATGTAGATGGATTATGCCTAAATTACTTTAGATTGTTGAATTGTATCACTATTCATCCCTAATTATATTAATGAAAGGTTTGTAGGTGAAAGTGAATTCATGGTTTTGAAAGGGTATGTGATGATCAATTTCTTGTTGAATTAGAATTGTGAATTAGATTTTGAACCACTTGAAAGGTGGATGTGTTTATTTACTATGTATATTGTGGTATTGAATTGATGGAAAGATTCCTTGTACCCTACATGTGGAGGTTAATGTAGAATTGTGATTTGATGCATGTGTGTGATCTAAATGAATGAATGAGGATCATGTCTAAAATCTAATTGTGTTAGGATTGAAGGCTATCTCTCTATTAACACTGTTGAATGGAGATGATTATGTGAAAGGCTTTTCTCACATACACACACACTTGAATGAAGAATGAATAAGGTTCAATGGTAATGTTAATGATGAAGTACTTATTGAAAGGCTATTCTCAATTGTACTCTAATAAATGATAATGATGTGTTGATTAAAAGGATATTTTCGATCTTGCACTAATGAACGATAATGGGATTCTTAGATGAAAAGCTATTCTCATCTTTGAATCTATGAGCTATCTAACCAATGAATGAATGGAATGATATGGAAGCCTTCACGTGAGTTGAGGTGAGGTTTTTAGTAATAATCTCTTGAGATAGATGCCCTCACGTGAGTTTAGGTGGGGTGTATAGTAACAATCTCTTAACCCTTAATGTAATGAATGTTAAAGTACTCTATGGGAATGTAGGCTAAGCACCAAAAGGATATTGAATGAGATGGAAGCCCTCACGTGAGTTAAGGCGGGGTTTGTAGTAGCAATCTCTTGAGATGGATGCCCTCATGTGAGTTGAGGCGGGGTGTCTAGTAGCAATCTCCTTGTCCCTTAACTATTGCCCACATAGGTCTATCTAGTGGATCCACTTAAGCTAAATATCGGTTTACCTTAGGCAAGTAGACCAACCCTTACGATGTGGGATATTACATAGGATTCCATGATCTAGCTCTCATGGTTTATGTCGGTTAAATGCTTATTCCAATCATGTGAGATGTGCATTATGGTTTCTTGAGAGGTTCTACAAAATGTGAGTAGTAGTGTGGGATACTATCCATGCATTGTACGAGTAGGCTTTGAGAGGGTCATAGTCAGTTCTCTAAATCTTAATTACTATTGTTTTAATGTCCTCCTAAGAAGAAGTTAATGAGAATGATGATCTAGTGTCTAATGAATGAATGTGTTTTAAATGAAGTTATTGATGAATGTTGACTCTTATATGCTTAAATGTAAAGATGCATGCTATAGTTGGATTGTATTATGAGTTACTTCCTTGTCATGACTTATTGTATATGAATGTGTCAAGTCATGGGTGACTTCAAAGGAGTACTTAGTGTGAGTAGTAGTATGGGATGCTACTTGCACATTGCACAAGTATGACTAGAGTTGTCTTAGATGTTGGTTTTAATGTGATGATGTGATTCATGTATTATTTATGTCTTTTATATTCTTTATTGTGTAAAGGTTGAAAGGATGAATGGTAAGTTTACCTATGGTGATCTTAAGGTGGTTCCTTAGTGTGGATGGTGGTATGGGATGCTATCCATACATTGCACAAGGTATAGCTTGAGAGTTGAGTAAAGGTAAAGGTTTATATGTTGATCTTGTTCAAATGTGAAAAGGTGACTTGTATGTTGGTTGTGACTTATATTATGCCTCTTTTATTCAATGTTCATGAAGTTTTACTAAAATGGCATAAAGCATGACTTTCATTCAAAAATGTCCTTTTTAGTATTTTTTTTGCATGGCTTCCATACCCAGTACATCTAATGTGTTAACCCCATTCTTCCCCTTTTCTTACTAAAGTGTAGGGCTTGGAGACATTGGTGTTCTATGCTTGATGGATAGGTTTCTAAGGTGCTTGAAGATGAAGACTTGGTGAGTCCTCATAGTTTCAAGGACAAAATCCATTATGTTCCTTTTAGTGTCTTTTAGTTATGTTAAAGCTTTTGTATGGGCTAAGCTCCAATGTTGTAATCAAAGTATTAAATGTCTTCGATTGTAAAGAAAGTTTTTAATTCTCCACTATTTTCCTATGTTCCTATGTTCAAGAATGCTTTGAGGCTTGTATTAGACCACTTCGGGGTCGAGTACGCAATATTACGACTAAGGGGTGCTCCTGGGTCGTGATAGTTAAGTTGAGTTTTGAGTGCTGGACAATATGATTTTTGCTCAGAACACTTTTCTGTGTAGTTTTTCATAGTTTTGAAAACAAATTAGATTCAATTTGGAGATTTTGGATGTGGGTTTCTAAGATTTGACAAATTGAAGGATTGTAAAGACTAAATCACTCTTGCCCAGCTGATGGATAATCGATTCGGTAATTGTTTTTGCTTTTTATGATGTTTGGCTAAAACCCCAATTCTTAGGGTGTGTTCATGTGATTATGGGCTAAATTAGTTTATGGGTATTGTTAATCACTAGTTTAAATGTTATTTTGAAGTGAGTTTAATCATTAATTGTGGTTTAATTTATGAATTTTAGTTGCCAATGCAATTTTATCTTTGTGTTCTTGGCTTGCTCGAGAGAGAGGTTTTAGAACTAAGTTTATTGATTAGTTATTTGTGGGTGTTGGGTTGAGCTGGGTTTAGCTTAAGAGACTAAATCCTAAACCCAATCCTACCCATCTAGCTCGGAAGAGTTAATGATTTAAGGTGAGGGTTGGTCTTCCTTATCATGCTTATGTATGTACGGAATAAATCACTTGATTCGTGGTAGTTGTTCGAGAGAAAACTATTGTAACGACCCTAAAAATGAACTAGTGAAACTATAGCCTAACGTGTGTGCGTTTGTGTTTGTCTTGAGGTTTGAAGTTGTTTAATGTTATCCCGAAGCATGGTTGAGGTGTTTAGTGGTTAAACGTCAAGTTACGACTCCCTAAGGATCACCCTAAGGGTCCTTGAGGAGGACCCTAAGTCTAGACCCCAAGACTCCAAGGAAACCATGAGGCTGCCCAAAATGGGGTGACCTACGGAAGCGGTCCACACCCCGTAGGTCCATCCACGCCCTGTGGATGGCCTCCGTAGGTCAGGGCCCCAAGTTTCCAGCATCTGATCCAAACGACGGACCACCAATACGAGGCGTCAACCCATCCATGGTCCGTGGATAGGGAGTCATCGATTGGCATATGCAATGTTGTCAAGACACGGCCTAGCTAGGGGTAAATTAGTAAATTCACCCCAACTCCCTATTAGTATGTGGACGTTTATTTTAAGTGTTTTTAATGTATTTTAAGAGTATTAAAACATTAAAACACTCATTTAGATTTCATCTCTCAAATGAAAACCCTTCCCTCCTAAAAAGTTCTCTCTAGAAACTCCATCGGAGATGAAGGTCAAGTTCAAGCTAGGATTGGGGATTTCAAGGTGTTTCTTATTCAATTTTCGTGGGGATTCATCTAATAAGGTATGGTGTTCCTTCATCTAGGGTTAGTCTTCACCCTAGAGTCAATTTCAAAGAAGTTTCAAAGTTTTTAAGTTTCATGAAAAACCCTAAGTTTTACTCAATCTCATGGGTTCTTCTATCAAACATTTTCAAATGATACACTATGATTATATTGATGTTTAATTGATTATTTAAGATTAAAATACTCCATGAACCCATGATTTCTCTCAATTTCTAAATTGTGCCTTATGAAATGGGTTTGTTGATTATGAATGAATGTTGATGGATTTATGCCTAGATTGATTTATATCATCATCTATGTCTAATCATGGTGAATTGTTAGTGAATTGAAGAAATGTGATCATAGCCTTGAAAGGGCAAGTTTGACCTAATTTCATGTTAATGTAGAAATGTGCTTGAATTGTTGATCCACTTGAAAGGTGGAGGTGTTTACTTACTATATACATTGTGGTCATGGCCTTGAAGGCATGCTGTGATGAATCGAAGTATTATGATGATGTTGTATGATGTGAAGGATTTGCATGTGATTCAATGATAGAATGATGATTTGTATTCAATGTATTTGTGCTAGTATTGAAAGGGTATTTCTCAATTTGACACTCATGAATGAAAATGATGGAATGTGAATGGTTCCTATAATGTGAAAGTTGAATCTAGAATTGGTAGGAAATATGCATAATTTTCATTTTTGAGTGATGAATGTGTCTTGACTTGATGAATATGAATCGATAGGTTATGGCATTCCTTTCATATACGAGTGATGAATGTGTCTTGACTAAATGGCTATGAATTGATAGGCTTTAGGCATTGTTTTCATAAATGATCTAATGTAAGGAAGACTTTAGAATCGATAGGCTAGTGGCATTCCTTTTTTAAGAGTCAATGTACTATGAATCGATAGTCTATTCACATTTCTTTCATGAGTATAAGAATGTAATGAGGGACCATAAACCGATAGGCTTATAGCATTCCTTTCATATGGACCCTAGAGCTATCCTTGAATGCACCATGGATCGATAGGCTTATTGCATTCTATTCTTGGTAATGATGTATCATGGGTCGATAGGCCTATGGCATTCCTCCCCAATACACTAATATAATGTGAATGAAATAATCTATGGGAATGTAGGCTAAGCACCGAGAGGATAAGGTTAAATGGACACTCTCCCATGTTAGGTTAGAGTTCCAATGAACATCTTCATATTCCATAACTATGTACCCACATATGATATTAGCTAGCAGATTCCATTCAGGCTAATGTTAACCGGTGTACCTTAGGCAAGTAGACCAACTCTTACGATGTGGGATAGTACATTGGATTCCATTATCTAGCTCTCATGGTCTATGTCGGTTAAACGCTTATTCCCATCATGTGAGATGTGCACTCTATTTACTTGATAGGTACTACAAAGTGTAGGTAGTAGTATGGGATGCTATCCATACATTGCACGAGTAGACTTTGAAAGGGCTATAATGAGTACTCTAAGTCTTAATGACTAAATGTATGGAAGTCCTCTAAATGCATGAATGTGTCCTAAATGAACCTAATGAAGAATGTTGGCTTAAATGCTTAAATGTAAAGATGCATGCTATACTTGGATTTTATTATGAGTTACTTCCTTGTCATGTCTATTGTATATGAACGTGCCTTGTCTATGGTTACTTCAAAGGAGTACTTAGTGTGAGTAGTAGTATGGGATGCTACTTGCACATTGCACAAGTATGACTTAGAGTTGTCTTAGATGTTAGTCTTAATGTAATGTTTATGTCTCTTAAATGCTTTATTGTGTAAAGGTGGAAAGGATGAATGGTAAGTTCACTTTTGGTGACCTTAAGGTGGTGGTATGGAACGCTACCCATACATTGCACAAGGTATAGCATGAGGGTTACTTGAGGTGGAGGCTCAAGGCAAAGGTAAAGGGTTATATGTGATCTTGTTCAAATGTGAATTATGCGACTTTGTATGTTGGTTGTGACTTATATTATGCCTCTCCTATATCAATGTTCATGATGTTTTTGTAACACCCCTCAAAATGAAGTAGAATAAAGTAGAGCTTCACATGGGTTTTATGCATTAATAACTTGTTTAAATAATGAAGAATAGCCTTTTTAGTCAGTTTTAAAGAGTTTGGAAGTGAAACGTCAAGGGACGACCAAGACGTTCAGAAACTTGTCTTTTACGTGTTGGTATGGTCTAGTATGTTATTCATATTTTTATGTATTGTTTGGAGTCTAAAATCAGTGGAGGTGACCCTAGTGTCTTAATAAATGTTTTTAGGATCAAAATGTTTGGGTACGACTCCCCGGGACCACACTAATGGTCCCCGAGGGGGACCCCCACCCTTGGCCAAACAAGCTGCCAAAGCAGCTTGAAGTTGTTCATAGAGGGAGTGGCTCCGCGTCGCGGACCTGCTCCACCAATGGCCAAAAAGTGGCTACGTGTCGCGGAGACACTGCAGACTCTACTATCTCAAAATTTAATTACCAGAAACTTGTGGGAACACCTCCGCGTCACGTACCTGTTTCCCGACGAATTCTGTGAAAATGAAACTCAAGTTTTACTTGTTTAAAAGGTCCATATAAGTGAGGGGTGGTTTGGGTACTTTGGGGAATTATTATAAACGGTTATTCTACCTATTTTAGGGTATTTTTAGTTGGTTAAAACCCCAAGACCTAGAATTAGACCTCATTATCCAAATTGAACCTTCCCTCTCAAATAAATTCTCTCTCTAGATCTCCATGGAAGACATTGATGAAGCTTCAATCTAGTGGATGGGTTCCTACTGATTTCTCCTTCAAATTTCTAAGGAAATTAATCACAAAGGTATGGGGATTTTATCTTTGATTCTCCTTTCAATCAAAGAGTCAAATCAAAGTGATTTCAATGTTTTCAAAACACTAAAAACCCCAATTTCAATTCTATGCTTGGGTTCTTTCATGAAAGTATTTCCAATGATAATTTATGTTAATATTGATGGTTTTAAGATCAAAAACTCCATGAACCCTTGCATATCTTGAAATCCTAATTTTTGGATCTAAAGTGGGTCTATTGATTATGAGCTAATAATGTGATATTAATGTGTAGATTTTTATGGGCTATTGATTTATGTAATGTTCTATATTGAATTATGAGGAATTGATGGTCGATTGTGTTATATTGGATGTTGGCCTCGAATGGGAAATTGTGACCTAAGGTTTATGATGATGATGAAGTTGTGAATAGATTATTGATTATAGTATTATATATATATATATATATATATATATATATGTTGTAGATGTTAGAATTGTGAGGTTTGATCCCTTTGAATATGGGGAGATGTTTACTTTATAAGCATGTTGTGATCATGGCCTTTTAGGCAAAGTTGGATGATTGTTGTTTTGAGTAATGTTGATTATGTGAAGGTAATGTGATATGATGTGAATTTGTGTATGGTCTAAGAGTATGAAAGGTGAGCTTGTGTAGAGACTTTATGTGTTACGCTTGGTTGTTGTCTTCTTTGAATGACTAATAATGAAGGTGAGGTTAGGATAGATTATGTTTACCTACCTCACACCTAGTGAAGAATGAATGAAAAGAATGGAAGAATGTGAGAATGAATGAAACAATGGGAGTTAATGCTAATGAATGAAAGTTGGGTCTATTGTAAGGATAGTCTCATAAAGAACTCCTTTGAATGAATGGGGTTCCTAGATGAAAGGTTTTCTCATCTTTGAATCCAAGAGCTTCCCTAAATGAATGAATGTTGGGCTAGGATGGGTACTCCATCGTGAGTTGAGATGAGAGTACTTAGTAGCAATCCTTATCCCTTAATGAATAAATGTTGGGCTAGGATGGGTACTCTTTTGTGAGTTAAGATAGGAGTACTTAGTAGGAATCCTTATCCCTAAATGAATGAACGTTGGGCTAGGATGGGTACTCCTTCGTGAGTTGAGATAAGAGTACTTAGTAGCAATCCTTATCCCTAAATGAATGAATGAAATAATTGTCCAACTCCGTGGGGGAGTAAAGTCTAGCACCGAGAGGATATGAAGATGGGTGGATACTCCTTCGTTAGTTGAGATGTGAGTATTTAGTAGCAACCCTTAAGATGGGTGCTCTTTCATGAGTTGAGATGAGAATACTTAGAAGAAATCCTTCTATCCCTTAAATATGTGCCCACATAGGACTAGCTAGTGGTCTCTACCACGTAAAGGATAAAAAAATGACCCTACCTTAGGCAAGTGGGAATCCCTCATCTGGTAAGGGTACTACCTGGATTCCATGTCAAGCTCCATGGTCTATGTCGATTAAGGATCTTCCCCCATATTAATGAATGAATGAACTAAGGTCTCTTAATGGTGTACTACTTAGGATAGGTGGTTGAATGGGACATCATCTAGACATTGCACAAGTAGACATTCAAGGGAGATCTTGGTGTGTCTTAGTAATGATAATGAATGAATGAGTCTCTTTGGTCTAATTAATGAAATTGTTGGTCCTTGAGCATGATAATGTGAAAGTGAGTCATAACTAATTGAATGTAAGTGCTTATGTTGAATTGAACGTATGTGATGATCTTATGTCATTAGTGAATGAAGTTGTCTAAATGCATTAAGTTGAATCAATGATTTATGTTGAGATGTGAATGGAGTTTGTCTTATGTAGATTTAAGAATCACTTGGGTGTGGTATGGAGAGGTAGTATGGGTTGCCTCACCATGTCTTACTTAGGTTAGTCTTGGGATAACATTTGATGAGTGTTCTAGCTTTATGATGTGACTTGTTGGCTTATGTTCTTATATGTCTCATGTGGTTAATTGGTGAAAGATGAGGTATGCATGGTAAGTGCACTCTGTGTGACCTTAAGGTGGTGCCTTAGTGTGGGTGATGGTATGGGACGTTGCCCATACATTGCACAAAGGTATTGCTTAAGGGTTACTTAAGGTGGAGGTCCAAGGCAAGAAGGTAAAGGTAAATGGGTTATGTATGTTTATGAGGTATTGTGAAGCATATGACTTTGTATTGTTGGTTATGAGTTGTAAGGTGCCTATTATGTTGATGTTCATGAGATTTTATCAAAATAGCATGAAAGCATAACTTCCAAACAAGTGTCCTTTTTAGCATGTTTTGGATATCCTCATACTTAGTACGTGTGTTGTACTGACCCCTTTCTTCTATTTTACTACAAGTGTAGGTTGTGGTAACTAGGAGGGGATTGTGCTTTGGAGTTGCTTGGATTGCTTCACTCTTCCAAGTCTTTGGTATGTCCTCAAGATTCGAGGACTATGTTTAGAAGTTTCTTAGTCATTGTAATAGACACTTAAGTTTCATTTCATTTGTAAAGGGTCGTGTCCCTTAGTACATTTTAAGTTCCTATCTAAGATTGGCTAAAGAGACTTAATAGTTCCGCTTGTGTATTGATTTTTTCAAATGTTGATAACTCTTGAAGTCTTATGGTTTTATTGAATAAAAGTTTTAAATTCTTAGTAATTTTTATGATCTATGCAATGAATGAATGTTAAGGCTTGTATAAGACCTCCGAGAGGTCGAATACGCATGTAACGACTAGGGAGTGCTCTCGGGTCGTTACAGTTTTACAAAAATTGCAAAACCATGACTGTCAACAAAAATGTCCCTTTTAAAGCATGTTTTTGCATGGTCATCATACTTAGTACATTTCTGTGTGCTAACCCATCTTTCTTTACTCTTATGAAGTATAGGGATGGGCACTCGATTTCATTCTACATAATAAAGCTTGGGATTAGAGTTCTCTCAAGATCTCTTTTGGTATGTCCTCATATGTCGAGAACAAGAACATTATGTTTCTTGTTTTTTTATGTTTTAAGACTTTTGTCTATACTTCGATTGTAAGGGGTCATGACCCTATCTTGTTAAAGTTTGTCTAAGATGGCAATGTGAGACTTAGTATTCCACTGCTTTATAAATGAGATTTTGATAGTTTGGTTTTAAATAAGTTTTAATTCTGCACTATTTCTATATGTCGAATGTTATAAATGCTAAGAGGCTTGTATTAGACCCCTTTGGGGTCGAGTACACCATGTTAAGACTAGGGGCGCTCTCGGGTCATGACAAACTTGGTATAAGAGCATTAGATTTTGGAAATGGTTTTAGGGTTGATGTCTCACAAGCCACGTCTAGTAGAGTCTTGTTCATCGGTGTGAGTCGCGACACATCTATGAGCGAGAGGCTATAGGACGATAGAAAGTTACACTTCTTTCATATTCTTGAAGTCGTGTCTTAGAGTTTAGCTCTATAAGTATCATTTTCCTTATCCTTCTCTTGTGTTTATAAGATATTAATACAAGAAGGACGCCCGCAAGGAGAGTGAAAGAGGAAGTAGTGAATGAGAGAGTTCCTCCCCAAGGTGATTAAGGTCTTCAAGGTGACCAAGTTCCTCAAGAGAATGAATTTCCGGTGGTTCCCCCCGACATGACTAATGAAGAGATTAGGACGGCTTTTCTAACCCTAGCCCAAGCCATGACCGCTCAATGGAATAGAGATGTGGGGCCTAGGGTGAATGCTATTGAGAGTAGCGTGGCCTCAAGATTGAGAGACTTTGTGAGGATGAATCCTCTTATTTTTCTTGGCTCTAAAGTGGGAGAAGATCCCCAACAATTCTTTGATGAAGTTTATAAGATAATTGATGCTATGGGAGTAACGTCTAGGGAGAAGGCGGAGTTGGCTTCCTACCAGTTGAAAAATGTGGCCCAGGTGTGGTTCACTCAATGGAAAGCCAATAGGCCAGTTGAAGCGAGTCCTATAGAATGGGAGGAGTTTAAGGGAACTTTCCTTGGTAAATACTTTCCCCGTGAGAAGAGGGAGTGTAAGGTTTAGGAGTTTATAAACCTTAGGCGAGGTAGCATGAGTATGGAGGAGTATTCCTTGAAGTTTACTCTATTGTCTAAGTATTCTCCATCCTCGGTGTCTTACCCTAGATATGAGATGAGTAGGTTTGTTACCGGTGTATCCGACCTAGTTAAGGAAGAGTGCCATACGGCGATGCTCCATGATGATATGAATATCTCTAGACTGTTGTGTATGCTCAATTTATTGAGGAGTCCAAACTTAAGAGGGTGAATAATGATTTGAAGAGGGGTAGATCCGATGAGCAAGGTGTTGAGGTTCAAGAAGAGAGCTCGTAACCAAGATTCTTCAAGTGTTCCTAAGGCTAATGAGGAGAAAGGTGGTGGATCTCAATTTTCTAAGCCTCTTTGTGCCACTTGTGGGAAGAGGCATCATGGAAAGTCCCTAGCCGGTACTAGTGGGTGCTATGGGTGTGGCAAAAGTGATCACCAAGTGAGAAATTGTCCCACTCTTACGAATAGAGGAAGGGAGACTAAACAAGCTCCTTATGATGGCTCAGATCCCAATGCTTCAAAGAAGAACCATTTCTATGTTCTTCAAGCTAACAAGGGCAAAGGAGCTAATCCGGATGAAGGTACTGGTAAGTTATAGTTCCTTTTGTGGTGATGAGATCCTTATGTTGTTTCATGGTAGCATTAGTTGGTTTTTCTCCTAAGTGGGGGATGGTTTGTGAATAGTAAGGTTGTTGAGAGTGTAGATATCCTTATCTATTTTCCTTCTATTCTTATTCAAGCTTAAGATCAATAGTTCCTTGTAGCTGGTTTCATGTTTTGGAGTTTTGTGTGATATTGAGTTTCCATGGTCTCCTTATTGTTGTGCATGTTCTAGTTGAATTCTTGTTTAAATGAGAAAAATTGAGTTTTCAAATTGTGTTCCTCATGTTAATATGCATTTCTAATGAGTTGCCTAAATGTTTCATGAGTTGACTTGTTGATCATGGTTAAATGTGTTGTTATGAAGAAGTTCCATAATGAGCTTTTATGAGAAAATTGCTTGAATGTGCTTAATGATGTTGTGAGGAGCATAATGTGGTTTGGAGAATGAAGTTCCTCCAATAAAATGAGAAATGTGAAATTTTGATGCATAATGAGTTTGTAGATGTAGTTCCTACTTTCTCGTTGTGTTTTGAGCCTATTGATGTGGAGTTGATGTTTACCCCTATGTTTATGCATTTATATTGATGTTGCATGCATTATTGTGGGCTTCTAGTCTTTAGTCTTTACATCTTAATGTGTTTAAAGTGTCATTCGAGGACGAATGTTCCTAAGTGGGGGATAATGTAACGACCCTTAAAACAAACTAGTGAAACTAGAACCTAACGTGTGTGCGTTTGTGTTTGTCTTGAGTTTTGAAGTTGTTTAATGTAGTCTCGAGGCATGTTTGAGGTGTTTAGGGGTTAAACGTCAAGGTACGACTCCCCAAGGACCACCCGAGGGTCCTTGAGGAGAACCCTAAGTCTAGACCCCAAGACTCCAAGGAAACCATGAGGCTGCCCAAAATGGGGTGACCTACGGAAGGGGTCCACGCCCCGTAGGTCTATCAACGGCCCGTGCATTGCCTCCGAAGGTCAGGGCCCCAAATGTCTAGCCCCTAATCCAAATGATGGACCACCAGTATGAGGCACCAACAAATCCACGGTCTGTGGATGGGGAGCCATCGATTAACACCTGCAATGCTGTCAAGACACGGCCTAGCTAGGGGTGAATTAGTAAATTCACCCCAAGTCCCAATTAGTATGTGGACAGTTATTTTAAGTGTTTTAAGTTATTTTGAGAGTATTAAAACATTACAACACTTAATAAGATTTCATCTCTCAAATCAAAACCTTTCCCTCCTAAAAAGTTCTCTCTAGAAACTCCATTGGAGATCAAGGTCAAGATCAAACTAGGGTTGCGGATTTCATGGTGTTTCTTCTTCAATTTTCATGGGATTCATTGAATAAGGTATGTTGATCCTTCATCTAGGGTTAGTCTTCACCCTAGAGTCAATTTCAAAGAAGTTTGAAAGTTTTCAAGTTTCATGACAAACCCTAGGTTTTACTCAATCTCATAGGTTCTTGCATCAAACATTTTCAAATGATAAACTATGATTATATTGACGTTTAATTGATGATTTAAGATGAAAATACTCTATGAACCCATGATTTTTCTCAATTTCTAAATTGTGCCTTAAGAAGTGGGTTTGTTGACTATGAATGAATGTTGATGGATTTATGCCTAGATTGATTTAGATTATTGATTTGTATCATCTATGTCTAATTATGGTGAATTGTTAGTGAATTGAGGCTTTGTGATCATAGCCTTGAAAGGGAAAGTCTAACCTAATTTCATGTTAATGTGGAATTGTGCTTGAATTGTTGATCCACTTGAAAGGTGGAGGTGTTTACTTACTATGTACACTGTGATCATGGCCTTGAAGGCATAGTGTGATGAATCAAAGTATTATCATGATGTTGTATGATGTGAAGGATTTACATGTGATTTAATGATAGAATAATGATTTGTAATCAATGTATTTGTGTTAGTATTGAAAGGCTATTTCTCAATTTGACACTCATGAATGAAAATGATGGAATATGAAGGGTTCCTATAATGTGAATGTTGAATCTAGAATTGCTAGGCAATATGCAACATTTTCATATATGAGTGATGAATGTGTCATGACTTAATGTATATGAATCGATAGGCTATGGCATTCCTTTCATATATGAGTGATGGATGTGTCTTGATTTAATGGCTATGAATTGATAGGATTTAGGCATTTGTTTCATAAATGATCTAATGTATTGAAGACTCTAGAATCGATAGGCTAGTGG
The DNA here is from genome assembly GCF_900185275.1 of Solanum verrucosum. Classification (NCBI taxonomy): domain Eukaryota; kingdom Viridiplantae; phylum Streptophyta; class Magnoliopsida; order Solanales; family Solanaceae; genus Solanum; species Solanum verrucosum. The sequence continues at coordinate 607,904 of NW_026020241.1, forward strand.
TATTCCTTTCTTAATCAGTCAATGTACCATGAATCGACAGGGTAGTGGAATTCCTTTCATGAGTATAAGAATGTAATGAGGGACCATGAATCAATAGGCTTATAATATTCCTTTCATATGGACCCTAGAGCTATTCTTGAATGCACCATGGATCGATAGGCTTATAACATTCCTTCCTTGGTAATGATGTATCATGGGTCGATAGGCCTATGGTATTCCTCCCCAATACACTAATATAATGTGAATGAAATAATCTGTGGGAATGTAGGCTAAGCACCGATTCGATAAGGTTAAATGGAAACTCTCCCAATGTTAGGTTAGAGTTCCAATGAACATCTTTCTATCCCATAACTATGTGCCCACATAGGATATTAGCTAGCGAATTCCATCTAAGCTAATGTTAACCGGTTTACCTTAGGCAAGTAGACCAACTCTTACGATGTGGGATAGTACATTGGATTCCATTATCTAGCTCTCATGGTCTATGTCGGTTAAACGCTTATTCTCATCATGTGAGATGTGCACTCTATTTACTTGATAGGTACTACAAAGTGTAGGTAGTAGTATGGGATGCTATCCATACATTGCACGAGTAGACTTTGAAAGGGCTATAATGAGTACTCTAAGTCTTAATGACTAAATGTATGGAAGTCCTCTAAATGCATGAATGTGTCCTAAATGAACCTATTGAAGAATGTTGGCTTGCTTAAATGTAAAGATTCATGCTATACTCGGATTGTATTATGGGTTACTTCCTTGTCATGTCTATTATATATGAATGTTCCTTGTCTATGGTGACTTCAAATGAGTACTTAGTGTGAGTAGTAGTATGGGATGCTACTTGCACATTGCACAAGTATGACTTAGAGATGTCTTGGATGTTGGTCTTAATGTAATGTTTATGTCTCTTAAATGCTTTATTGTGTAAAGGTGGAAAGGATGAATGGTAAGTTCACTTTTGGTGACCTTAAGGTGGTTCCTTAGTGTGGGTGGTGGTATGGGACGCTACCCATACATTGCACAAGGTATAGCATGAGGGTTACTTGAGGTGGAGGCTCAAGGTAAAGGTAAAGGGTTATATGTGATCTTGTTCAAATGTGAATTATGTGACTTTGTAAGTTGGTTGTGACTTATATTATGCCTCTCTTGTAGCAATGTTCATGAAGTTTTACAAAAATGGCATAAAACATGACTTTCAACAAAAATGTCCCTTTTAAAGCATGTTTTTGCATGGTCATCATACTTAGTACATTTATGTGTGCTAACCAATATTTCTTTACTCTTATGAAGTGTAGGGATTGGGACTCTATTTGATTCTCCGTAGTGAAGCTTGGGATTAGAGTTCTCTCAAGATCTCTTTTGGTATGTCCTCATATGTCGAGGACAAGAACTTTATGTTTCTAGTTTTTTTTTATCTTTTAAGACTTTTGTCTATACTTCTATTGTAAAGGGCCATGACCCTATCTTGTTAAAGTTTGTCTAAGATGGCCATGTGAGACTTAGTAATCCATTGCTTTATAAATGAAAGTTCGATAGTTTGGTTTTAACTAAGTTTTAATTCCACACTATTTCTATTTGTCGAATGTTATGAATGCTAAGAGGCTTGTATTAGACCCCTTCGGGGTCGAGTATATCGTGTTACGACTAGGAGGTGCTCTCGGGTCGTGATAACTATCCCCCTTACAATCTAGCTTATTCACTGATGTTTAGTTATTTACTAGTAATTTCAGTTACCCTTATATCTATATTTACCTATAATCGATCACATCCCGTGAATCCCTCTCCATATTGTTAATTCGAAGAGTTTGTGACTGTTGTTGATAATTGCTAACCAAAACCCCCATCTGACATTCGTGTCAATCCTTTAATTATGTATTTTTCAATAATCGATCACATTTCGTGCATCCCTCTCCCTATTGTTAATTCGAAGTGTTTGTGACTTTTGTTGATAATTTCAAACCAAAACCCTTATCTGACATTCATGTCAATCCTTTAATTAAGTCTTTTTCGATAATTTATATTCCTATGGTTGATTTGACCACATTTGCACTTCCTAATAGAATATGAACAGTACCGCTCCCTGTGGGATTCGACCCCAACTCAATCGTTGGGTTTTATATTGATTTACGATCGTTGACACCTAGAATTGGAAGAGGTGTGCTAGAAATGTTAAATCAATAACCGTTATCAATCATTTTTCTAGCTTTAAGATGAGAGACAAACTGACCCATAGGCATATAATTTCCCCCTTCCCATTCTAGGACAGGCTCATTCGGAAACTGAAATTTGATTACAAGATTTCTACAATCAATAGAAGCATAACACATGTGCAGCCAATCCATACCAAGGATAACATCAAAGTCTAACATATCAATATCTACAAATCAACAAGAGTAACTCTATAGGACAAGGAAATGGGACACTTTCTATACACCCTCTTAGCCACAATAGAATCACCAACAGGGGTAGAGGCAGAAAAGTGATCTAACAACACATCCGGAAGAATATCAAACCTCATAGCCACATATGGTCTCACAAAAGACAAGGTAGCACCAGGGTCAAGTATAAATATCAAGTTGGAAGACTTTCAACATACCGGTAACAACATTGGGAAACCCTTTTTTTCTCCACGAGTCTGAAGGGCATAATATTTGTTTTTCCTGGAAGCATTTGAACCCGAACCACTTGGACCGAATAAAGGATTAGCTTTTTGGGGCATGCAGGTTTCTACCGAAAGTTCATTGAAGACTTCTCGAAGATTACACATCCACTATGCAAACTCCTAGAGAAGGAACTAAAGTTCTATTTTGATGATCCTTGTATGGCCGCATTTAAGTGCTTGAAAGAAAAACTAGTATCCACTCCAATTATCGTCAGTCCTAATTGGTCTGAATCTTTTGAAGTAATGTGTGATGCTAGTGGATTGGCATTGGGAGTAGTGCTGGGCAAAAACGCAACAAGTTATTTCACTCAATTTATTAGGCAAGCAAAACTCTGAATAGTGCCTAGCGAAATTATATAGACACTGAACAAGAGTTGATAGCAGTGGTCTATGCATTTGAAAAGTTCTGGGCATACTTGCTAGGCACCAAAGTAATAGTAGAAACTGATCATATTGGACTCCACTGCATGATGGCGAAGAAAGATGCAAAACCACGATTGATAAGGTGGGTGTTACTATTACAAAAGTTCAATTTTTAGGTTAAAGATAGAAAAGGAAGTGAAAATCAAGTGGCCGACCACTTGTCAAGGTTAGAAGGAAGGGAAGATGTCAAGTGTGAGGTCGACATAGACGACTCATTCCCCGACGAACAGGTGTTTGCTATATCTCTCAAACTTACACCGTGGTATGCAGATTTTGCAAATCACATTGTGAGTGGATTGATGCCGGATGAGCTGACCTTTTACCAACAAAAGAGATTCATGTTCGACGTTAAAAAGTACTTTTGGGATGAACCATACTTTTTTCTAGAATGTGTTGACCATGTTATTAGGAGGTGTGTTCCAGAAGAAGAAGCGGTAGAGATTCTCCATGCTTGCCATGCATCTCCAGTAGGAGGGCACCATAGTGGTATTTGTATTGCCGCTAAAGTTCTCCAAAGTGGTTATTACTGGCCGTCCCTATACAAGAATGCACATGAATTTGCGAAAAAGTGCTCTCAATGTTAGCAGCAAGGCGGAGTATCTAGACGGCATGAGTTACCTCTCACTCCTATTTTGGAAGTCCAGCTATTCGATGTATGGGGAATAGATTTCATGGGCCCATTCGTGAGCTCATTTGTATATAAATACATTTTGGTTGTTGTGGATTATGTCTCTAAATGGGTGGAAGCCATCGTACTCCCAAACAACGAAGGAAAAAGTGTTGTCCGATTTCTGAAACGCTACATCTTCGCAAGATTTGGCACTCCTAGGGCGATCATTAGTGGTGGGGGGTCCCACTTTTGCAATAGGTGGTTTTTCAATGGAGCTGAGAAAATATGGGTGAAACACAAGGAAGCAACCCCATATCATCCTCAAACAAGTGGCCAAGTCGAAGTGTCAAATCGGGAAATCAAAAGTATCATGGCAAAGAGGGTAAATGCCAACAGAACTAACTGGTCCAGGAAACTCGATGATGCACTATGGGCATATCGGACCGCTTACAAAACACCTATTGGTATGTCTCCATATTAGTTGGTTTATGGTAAGCCTTGTCATTTGCCCGCCAAGCTTAAACACAAAGCATTGAGGGCATTGAAAGCTCTAAATTTGGACTAGTCCAAAACTTCAACGGAGAGGGTGGAGCAGTTGAATGAACTGGATGAATTTAGACTCAGATCGTATGAAAGTTCAACTATCTACACAGGGAATATGAAGAAGATTGTGTTTTGTTATACAACTCTAGACTTAGAATCTTTCACGGAAAGCTCAAATCCTAATGGTCTGGACCTTTTAGAGTAACGCGAGTGTTCACCAATGGAGCCATAGAAGTTGAAGATCAGGAAGGACCTCCATTTGAAGTGAACGGTCAACGTCTGAAATTATATTTCGAGGATTGTCAAGAGATTCCTTTGGTTGAAGTGGTGCATTTGGAAGACGTCTGAAGGAGCTGATGCGTCGTGCCACGACATTAACTAAGGCGTTGTTTGGGAGGCAACCCAAAACCCTTTATTAGTTTAGGTTGCTTTGATAAAATAATGGGGTGTTAAATGTGCAGATGGAAGTGTGGAGAATGAAACCAAAAGTGCAAATTCGCGAAAAATAGATCTAATTACTGAACCGCCGAATGGTTCGGCGACTCCAAACTAGACCTTTGTTAGACTCAAGATCATCTTGCATTGGAGTCCGTAAAACCCGGTGAGCACAGGAAATTATTGGCAAACCGCCGATCGTGTCGGCGATTATGACAGAGACCCCCGTTTGGACTCCCACACAACACGGAAGTTCTGTAAACTTCAGCGGGGTAAATGACTATTTGGCGTTACACCGAATAGATCAGCGATTGGGACTAATGTCGCCAAACGGGTGAAAACTAGACGGTTTTGCAAGCCAAAGGTTTAAAAGTTTCAACTTCATTCAGTCTCTCTCACTTTTTATCTGTCCAAACTCACACCCACACATCGGACACTGATGCCCAGACAGATGGAACGACTGTTTAGACAGGATTCCCTCTTTACCTACCTCTCTATTTTTCTTTAATTTACTTTCAGATATATTTTTATTTATATATTTGTTTGCAATTGAGGACAAATACTTTTTATTTGTGGTGGGGTGAGGCCCACACCTTTTGTGTTGATAGTTATGTTTTGTGTATATATTTGGGTTGTTCCGCTTTAAAATTGTGTTAAATACTGCTTTCTGTGGATGATTGAGCTCACGGCTCCTTTTTATTTTAATTGCAAAATGATTTTGACCCTTTCGAAAAATTATGAATTTTTCGCACATTTTTGCCACCCTTTATATGATCTTGAATGTGGTTGTTCTTTTGCAAAAATTTGAATCTCATTTCCAATCAATACCGATGACTTGAATAGTGCTCTCAATTGAACGAACATGAATGCATGGCTACGATAAGGCAAAATGAAGTTGCATAGACAATAAGTCAAATCTTTGCATCTCGTTTTGACTAGCTTAGTATCGAATTGAGTCTCTTGTGATGATCATTGCACACTAGCAAAAGGGTGGAGTCTTGTTTAACTCATAGTGTCAATGCCTAATGTAACACGCTGGAAATTTCGTAGGTTGAACTAGAGCCTAAACGTAGTGTCAATGGGGTATAAAATGAATTCCCCTAAGTTAGTAGACCATCTAGGTGTGCTATGGTGGTCTATGAGTTAAGGCCTAAGGGAGGAGTGCCAAACAAAAGGGGCAAGCCAAGGCCTAAGGCCAAGGCTGCCCCTAATTTGGAGCGACTGCCTCAAACTCCACGACCATCACCACGGCTCGTGGTCATGACCACGGACCGTGGGAGGCTTCGTAGAGTTTCCTTGGTCAAGGGAGAGGGACCTCCAAGTGTCCCAGAAACTGCCTCACCCTTCATGAAAGAGACCACGAGTCGTGGTCCACTTCACGGCTCGTGAAAGTGGGCGTGGAGTTCTCTTAGCTTTTAGGGAGTTGGGGGTTGTTAGGGTAGTTACTGCCCAAGGCACCACGGGTACCACTACGGGCCGTGGTGCACTTGACGAGGGAGAGGGGTGGCTCGTGAACATCACTTGGCACCAAGGCTTGAAGGCCTTGCCTCCACAAGGCCAAGTCATGACCAAGACCATCACCACGGACCGTGGTCATGACCACGGATCGTGGGAGGCTCCGTGGTCTTGCCTTGGCCAAGTGTTGGCTTGTGCACGAAAGGGGAGCCATTGCCTCCAACACCACGGGTAGTACCATGGCCTGTGGTGCACTTTCACGGTCCGTGAATGTTGGTCGTTGTAACGACCCAGAAAATGATAGAGTGAAACTAGAGCCTCACATGTGAGTTTGGAGTCGAGAACTTAATGAAATGATTATATTTGAATTTGACCCAAAAAGTTCTTAAAAATGTACTTCGAAAGTTACCGGAAACTTGTTTAGCTGTATATAAAAAGATCCATTTCATTTTTCGAAAATCCAACTTTATATTCTTGTTTAGGGGGTCAAATTGAGTGGAAAATGGGTCTAACCCAAATTTTAGAGCAACCGTATCAAAATCCAAAATTTCCAAGTGAAGCCTTTTTCGAGGGTCTACTTTGGAGGGTCATATCTCCTAGAACACAAATTATTTGGGTGGCCAATAATATATCCATGGAAAGCCCTTTGAGTTAGCTACCTAACGGAATTCATTTCATCTCATTCGGAGTTCGGACGAAGAAGTTATGTCCATTTTCGTAAAATCTGTTTGGCAGGAAAAGGCAATTTCCAATAGGCGTGGTTACTGTTCACCCGCCTCATTTTTTTTCTAAGTGTTGGACAATTCTTCCAAAGGACATATATTATTTCCTAGATACCATTAGTTCAATTCCCATCCCTAAAACATTTCCCTCTCTACAATCCTCCATTAAGAAGAAGAAGAAGTGGGAGCTAGGGCTTTGGATTCAAGGCTTTCTTCATCAAATTTCGTGGGAGATCATAGCAAAGGTATGGTGACCCTTGATCCTTGATTATCTTTCCTTCAAGGAGTCCATTAAAAAGGGTTTCAAAAGTCTTCAAAGAACAAAACTTCTATTTTCCATTCTAGGTATGGGTTCATGGGTAAAATGTTTTCAAAGTCATTATATTGGTGAATTGAAGTTGTATTTATGATTTTAAGATGATTTTATATGAAACTTCTTCAAGAACCCATGTTTTCATTAAAAGCCTCGAATTTGCTTATGAAGTGGGTTTAATGCCTATGATTTAATGTTGATGAAATTGTATTTAGATAGGATTGTATTGTTGATTTATATGGTTTTGTATATCTATTTATGATGAATTGTTGGTATATGGATGAATTGAGGATTGTGGCCTTATGGGCAAATTATGGGTGAATCACCTTGTGGTGATAGAATTGTTGGGAATTGAGTAATGGTTATTATGGCTTTGGAGGATGGTAAGTTGGCTTAATCTCATATTATGGATAAAAATTGTTCTTGCTTGGTTTGATCCACTTATGGTGGAGGTGTTTAATTATGGAATGTATTATGACCATGGCCCTAAAGGCATAGTATGAGAAATTGGAGTGTTATCATGACATATGAATGAGAATTCAATGAAGATAATGTGATCATGTTATGAACGTAAAGGTGTTGCTATTGAAAGATTATTTCTCAATTTGACACTCATGAATGTTGATGATAGAATATGAAGGATTCTTCAATATAAAGTATACCTTGAATTGGTAGGGCTTATGCATCATTTTCTTGTATAAATGATTATATTGTTGATTGTTGAATCCTCGGATCGGTAGGCTAGTGGCACCCTTCCACACGAGCTTATAATGAACCTTGGAATCGGTAGGCCTATGGCACCTTTCCATCAAGGTTAATGATGAGACTTGAACCGGTAGGCCCATGGCACCCTTTCCAGAGGAGTTAATGAGCTTTCCTAAATGAACCTTGAAACGGTAGGCTTAAAGCACCCTTTCACGTGTTAATAAATGTAATTTGGAGTTGGTAGGCCAATGGCACCTCTCATATGTGATAATGTCAAGGTAACGAACTATTCTATGGGAATGTTGGTTAAGCACCGAGTGTATTTGGTTAGATGGAAACTCCCCTAATAGTTAGGCATGAGTTTCAATGATCGTCTACCTTATCCCATAAACTATGTGCCCTCATAGGTAGCTAGTGGATCCATTAATCTATATATATACCGGTCTTCCTTAGGCAAGAAGACCACCTCTTTACGGTGTGGGGACTTATGACACCGGATTCCATGACAAGCTCTCATGGTCTATGTCGGTTAAATGCTTACTTCCCATCATGTGAGATTTTATTATGGTTACTTGATAGGCTCTACAAAGTGTAGGTAGTAGTATGGGATGCTACCTATACATTGCACGAGTAGGCTTGGAGAGGGTCATAGTGAGTTTCTCTAAATCCTAATGTATGTGACAAAATTGTGGCATAAATAAGGTTATTAAAGAATGTTGGCTCTCAAATGCTTAATATGAGATGCATGCTATACTTGGGTTATATTATGAGTTATTTTCCCTTGTCATGTCTTAATTAATGATATACCTCTTATGTATGAATATTGTGCAAAGGTGAAAGAAAGGAATGATAAGTTACTTTAAGTGACCTAAATGTGATGCCTTAGTATGGATGGTGGTATGGGACGCCATCCATACATTGCACAAGGTATAGCATAAGGGTTGCTTGAGGTGAAGGTCCAAGGTAAAGGTTTTCATGTTGATATTGTTTAAAGGTGATATTATGACTTACTTGATGTTTATGCTTGTCTTGTATGTCTTTTATGCAACTATTCATGATACTTCAAAAAGTGGCATAATGCATGGTTTCTTGCCAAAATGTCCCTTTTAAAGCATGTTTTGCATGGTCATCATACTTAGTACTTAATTGTGCTAATTCCATATTTCTCTATTTTCTACTAGTGTAGGTTCCGGAAAGTGAGCGGGTTCTATAGTAAGCTTGGAACTTGAAGTTCTTCCAAGATCTTGTGGTATGTCCTCATATGTCGAGGACAAGACTTTTCTATTCTAATTTTATGATAAAGTTCTTGTAATAGACTTAATAGACTTCTTTTGAGTGTAAAGGGCCGTGTCCCTACTTATGTTTTGTGATTGTGTCTAAGATGGCCATGTGAGACTTAGACTTCCGCTGTGTGTTTTTAAAGTTGTTTTAATGAAGCTTGAATGTTTGGATGTAAATAAGTTTTTAATTCCGCACTATTATCATTATTGAATGCAATGAATGACTATGTGGCTTGTATAAGACCCCTTCGGGGTCGAATACGCCTTGTTACGACTTGGGGGTGCTCCCGGGTCGTGACAGTCGTGGTCCCTGATGGGGACCATTTAAATGAGGAGTTTTGGGACTTTCCCTTTTAAGTCATATTTAAGTAGGGGTGTTTTGGGTATTTTTAGAGGTTAATTATATATTGGTTTTTAAGTCTAAATTCACAAGTGTTGGTCATTATACACAACACCCAAATTGCTTGGCTAGGGTTTCAAGGCTCTTTCCAAAATTGCTTGGAGTTTCTCCATTGATTCTCAAGGAATCAACTAAGGTATGGTTGCTTATCACTCTTGGAATTCCTTTCCCCAAGGGGTCCCTTCAAGATGAATTTCGAAATCTCCAATTTCTAGGTTTTCAATCAAAAAATGTGGGTCTTCTTTCTAAAGTGAAATTGATGTTATAAACTGAATTTGATTGATGTTATATGAACAATTATGGATGAATTTATGTTGTATTTGTGGTTTCTTGAAGAATTCCCCATGAGACCCATGTTTCTCCTTCTTTTCTTAATTCTAACCCTAGTTTGTGTTGGATATTGAGTGAAGGCTATGAATCGAATGTGATGTTATGTAATTCAAGTTTGTATGATAATTCTACCCTAGGTTATGTATAATTTCTATGAAATTAGGGTTGAGTCCTTGAATGAAGCCTTGAAGGCTATGAAGGGAATATGTCAATTTCTTATATTGATGTTGATTATGTATTACTTCATGAATTACCTTGTATTATGTATTGGTTATGAACTCATTGGTGATGGAAGTATGAATGTCCTATGAAGGGCAAGAAGGTATGAAGGCGGGTTCTTCTTTGAACTCAAGTATGAAAGGTGAATTACTTAGATTGTAATGATGTTATACCTAATGTGTTGTTGTGGTGTTGATGACCTAGTTTCCTCATACTTAACCCTCTACACTTGATTTAGCTATGAAATATGTATGTATGTTATGGTATGATTGCTATATGATTGAAAGGTGGTTCTCATGATTATAGTGTAATGTAAAGTGAAAGGGTTACTCACTTACTAAGTGTTTCTAAAGTGAAAGGATTGTTACTCACTTACGAACACATATGAGCTATTATGGTAAGATGTTTACATAAGAGTCTAGTAAAGGCTAATGTGAACTTATGTGATGACTAAAGATGATTACAAAAGGGAATTAGATGCTTAGCACCGAAATAGCGTGTAAATGAGATGGGGGTCTCACGTTTAGTAAGTCCAGCTCCCCACATGGGTTTTCTCACGTTTAGCAAATTCGAATTACCCACGGTATGTGTTGTCTCATGAGATGGAAATCCCCACGTTTAGTAAGTTAGGATTTCTAGGAGCAATTTCCTTGACCCTTAACTATGTGCCCACATGGGACTTTAGCTTAGTGGATCCACCTAGATAGCTATGTACTAATGGTTACACCTTAGGCAAGTGTTAACCCTCTCTTTTCGGTGTGGGAGTAGAACACCGAATTTCATGTAGCTCTCATGGTCTATGTCAGTTATAGAAATATCTCCCTAATGTAAAACTAAATAAAGGTATGAAAGGTGTGAAATCTTACTAGGGATTTCTTAAGGGTTTCTACATTGTGTAAGGGAGAGTATGGGACTTCTCTTGCACATTGCACTTTTGGGATCCTAAGAGATGGTTGTAGTAGTGTTCTCTTATGATTATGATGATTATGACTTATGTATGTTGAAGCTATGTTATGTATGATTATTATGAATATGATAAGTTATGATGAAGTATAAGCTTATGTATATATGCATGAAGTAGGTTGCTTAATGTCATACTTGGCTTTAAATAGGCTTATGGGATTCTATTCCTTGCATTGCACTGGTATTACTTGGGTTGTCTACGTGTTGGGATGATATTATGTTGGTTTGTACTATGATGCTTAGTTTGTGTGCATATTGGATTTACTTGGTAAAAAGCATGTTTTGACTAAAATGACCTTTTATGCATGTTTCAATGGTTTTTATGCATAGTAGCCATACTTAGTACGTGTGTTGTACTAACCCATATTGTCTCATTTTTCCCCAAACATTTAGGTTCGGGCCGTTGAGGATTCAAGCTTACTTCTCAAGACACTTGGAGTTGCTTCCCCAAGTTGGTGAGTCCTCAAGTCCGAGGACAAGACCCTATGATCTAGCTTCTATGCTTAGTTCTTTGCTTATGTTGAAAGACATTGTAGTACTTTCCTATTTCTAGACTTCTTATTGATGTAAGGGCTAAGTCCCATTTTCGATACTTCTATGTCTAGATGGTACATTGTGACGAAGTTAGATTATATTGTTCATATATGAAGTGAAGTTGAACTTCCAAAGTAAAAGTTTTAAATTTTTCGTGTTTTTATTCTATGATACATGCTATGATGAATGCTAAGGGCTTGTATAAGACCTCTTCGAGGTCGAATACGCCGGTAACGACTAGGGGGTACTCTCGGGTCGTTACACCTAATGTGATGAGCTTACCTGTGAACTATGCATGATAGATCCTAGAATTTGCCCCGTTGGTCCGGTCAACTAAGTGATGCTATCTCTTGATATGATCTTAGGCAACTTCGAAGAGTGTGAACCAATTGGACATATACCTCTTTTGTGACCTACCTTGTGAGTATGTGATTCTCTCTTGAACACCCATTGAGCCTTACCTTTCTTTGGAAGAAACTTGATGAAAACTAGACATTTCTTAAACCATCACCCATAATCTTGATGAAGTTGTGGTTAGTTAAATAGCCAACTTAGGCCAAAAGCCTAAGTTGGGGTGTGTTGAAAATATAGGGGAAAGTCAAGAAGTGCAAGGGAAGTCTCCTCTTACACATGATTTTGAGAAAAATGGAACCCCTCCATATAAATTAAAAAAAGAGAGAAAAAAACAAAAAAGAAAAAGAATGAAAAAGAAAAGTTGTGGAATAAAGTCGAAAAATGAAAATGGGTTCCTAACAATTCATGGGAAGCAAATAATAGGATGACTCATGAGCATGAAAGAAAATGGTGAAGGGAAAGGGAAGGAAGTGTTATGAGCACCACATCCTATTACAAGCCTTGAAAATACCTTTTTGATCTTGAGTGAGCTGAAACAAATGTTGATTGGAAAATACGGGCAAACCTATGGGTGAAATCATGCATTATGTTCTTCTTTGTGAGTGTGAGCGTTACATCTTATTCCAAAGCTTTAAACTATGAAACCTTTTTTGTGAATATGGAATCATTCTTTGTGTGAGGGCATTTGAACACTATAGTTGAGCTTGAACTTGCCTTTGAGGCAAGTATTGTGGCATGAGATTCGCTGATATTGGTAAGCCACAACTTGAACCTTTGAGTGCACATTTGATCTTTGCATAAGTAAATTCAGTCTTATTGTGTGCATTCATGATTGAGTCTTGTGTAGCACTGTTCGAGACACCCATTTTGAACGGTTGAACTTGAGCTTGCTCGAGGACAAGCAAAAGTTTAAGTTTGGGGTGGTCATGAGTCCACCACAAATTGGACTCATTTAGGGCTATATTTTAATAGAAATTGTGTCCTCAAATGCTTATTTTATCTCAATATCTGATGAAAACCCTTAAGTTTCAGGTATTGGATGTTTGAAGGAAAGCATGGACACTACGTTGCAAAAAGGAATGAAAAAGCTGAAAAGAATGAAGAAATGAAGGACTGAGGATCGCTGAGTCCACTTGGCGAGTCACCGAAGGGTCTTACTTCGCCTTTTGTTCCAGTGTGCTGAGCCCTGAAGGAAAGGATCAAGTTGGCGAAAAAAGAAAGCAGTCGATGGATCGCCATCCGCGAAGCAGTACCATGTCGCCCAATGATCCAGAGCATTACGATGTTGAAGGCTGGTGCAAGACGGAGATGAACTATACCAAAGGGCGAGTAGCCGAGTTGATCGGCGATTCTGACTAACGACGTTGAATGATCTGCTACAACACAAATTTTTGGAAGCTATAAATACTGGTTAGAGTTGTAGTTTTAAAGGTCGAACAATTAATATAATTTTTATATAGAATAGTACTTATTTTGATATTTTGGTTCTAAGTTTAAGAGGGGTTTTGAAGACTTGAAGAAAAAGAGGGTTTCATCTCCAAGGCTTTGGACTTGGGTCTCTTGGATTCTTCATTCTTGGCCTGTAACAAGACTTATATCTTCATACCCATTTGAATGCAAGATCATTTAGGTATAAATTTCTATCTCTTGATGTGTGGCTAAAAACCCCAATTCTTGGGGTGTGATTTAGCAAATATGGGTTAAGATAATTGTTGGGTCTTGTTTGTTGATAGTTTAAATGTAGTTTAACGGTGATTCCATCTAGTAGTTTTGGTGGTCTACTTGCCTAAGGTAAGACCGGTAACATCTAGCTTAGGTGGATCCACTAGCTAGGACCTCTGTGGGCACATAGTTATGGGATAAGAAAGATGTTCATTAAAACCTGGCCTAACGTAGGGAGAACTTTCATCATACCATATCCACTCGTTACTTAGATCCATTCCCATAGAGTAGTTCATTTACATTACATTATTGTACTTGAGAGGGCCACCAACATTAGGCCTACCGATCCAAGGTGCATTACACATAAAAGGGCCACCACCATTAGGTCTATCGATTCAAGGTACTTTATAAGGATAACTCATTGACTTTCCAAGAAAGGGCCACCACCATTAGGTCTACCACTTCAAGGTTCATCATTTCACACAAGAAAGGGCCACCAACATTAGGTCTACCGATTCAAGGCTTATCATCACATTAGTTTCTAGACTCATCATGAAGGTCTACCAACATTACGCCTACCGGTTCAAGACATAGATTAGAATACTTCATCACTCATTTAGGAAAGAGCTATCAACATTAGGTCTACCGATTTTAGGTTATCATTACATTCATTAGTCATTTATGAAAGGGCTACAAACATTAGGTCCATCGATTCCATGATCATTAGGTCAATACACATTCATTACACAAGAGAGGATGCCCAAGCCTACCAACTCAAGATATTTCATTCGTGATCACATTCATCAATACAAGAAAATGATGCCTTAAGCCAACCAATTCAAGATACATCATTCCTCATTACTTTCATTTATACAAGAATAGGATGCCTAAGACTACCAATTCAAGATACAACATAACATTATAGAAACCCTTCACATTCTATCATCATCATTCATGAGTGAGAATATGCTTTCAATCATAGCACAATTACATTCTAAGCATGATCATTATACTTTCATTGAGATCACACATATACTTCACACCATGTTCATACATAGATCCTTCATGAAATTGCATTCCAAGGCTATACATCAATCACAACCCAAACATCTAAGATACTACAATAGATAAGGGAATTCACATGATTCAATAACTAATTCAATATAAACATAAACAGTTCAACATACTTTCATGATCAATCAATTCCCAATCTCAATTCACAACTTAGGATTTTAGGGTAAATATGGGTTCATAGAGGAAACCCATCTTAATTCACCATTAAAGCATCAATTAAACCATGATTCATCACTTAAATTCCTTTTGAAAATGTTTGGAATTGAACCCATGCATAGATTGAAAACCATAGGTTTTTGGGGGATTTTTGAGACTTTAAATCATCTTTGAAATTGGCTCCTTGAAAGAAACTAAGTCAAGGATGAAGACTACCATACCTTTTAGGGAAGGATTCCACAAAACTTGAGTGAGAATTGTAAGGTCTTAAGCTTGAAAGGTTGAATCCTTCACCTACAATGGAGGTTTCTAGAGAGAGAACTTTTGAAAGGAGAGGTGGGTTCTAATTTGAGTGTTTGGAAATAATAAAGTCTAAAAAGCAGTTTAATACTTTTAAAACCCTTAAAATACATTAATAACTCAATAATAACCATCCCTTAACTCATCTAACTTAAAAAGGAATTTACCACATTGCCCTTGCCTTGACCGAAATTAAACATCACACTAGTCATGGCCTACGACCCTAGACCTATGGACCGTAGGTAGGGTGACACCCCATCCTACTGATCCGTGGTTTGGGACTAGAACATGAATTTTTAGGGCCTGACCCACGACCCCCACCTACGGGGCGTGGGTCCATCTACTGGCTCTAGATGGCAATCTGTAGGTCACACTAAATTTTCAGATTTTTAGTTTCTTGGGGTCTTGAGGGTTAGGCTTTAGGGACCTCCTCAAAAACCCCTTGGTTAGTCCTTGGGGATTCGTACCTTTACGTTTAACGCTTAAACCCATCAAACTAAGCTCGAGACATCATTTTACAACTTCAAACCCCACAACACACTCAAAAACAAACTCGTTAGGCTCTAGTTTACCTACTAGTTTTCAGGGTCGGTACAGCTCCGGTGGTACTTCTGATGACACTAAGGCTAGGAGTGCGAGCAAGAGGGAGCGCTAGCAGACTGAGGTGGCCCGGAGGGCATCCATAGTTGACGAGGAGATGAGACAGTAGCGGGCTAGGGAGATAGGTGTTGGATCCTCCAGCAGTATGAGCAATACTAATGGTGCAGTGAGAGTTGATGATAACACTATTGAGGGTGCTGATATGGTAGATGGGAGCGCTACTAATGGCGTTCCACGTGTTTATCCAGCGGGCTCCAGGAAACTGGACCCACCCGCTGTTTGAGTGGTTTTCGGCGCATATGCGCGCGCCACAGGTTTGCTTCACTCGATCCTTTAAATTTTAATTTTTATGCATTGGGGACAATCGAACTTTATTTTTTTGGGGGTGGGGTAAACAAATTGTGAGTGATAGGGTGAAGTCTGAGTAAACCAAACTCATAATCCTCTCTTGGGGTTTTCTTACCTGTGTTCTTTTCTCCCGAGAGATTGTTTAATTTATGTTGAACTGGCATGTTTAGGAATGTATGTGTAGGAGTAAGTAGAAAAATGAAAGCATGATGACATAAAAAAAGCATGAAAAAGACGATCCCTGTCCAAAAATTTGAAATGTGCTTATTCGATATTCTTGATGAGTGGAATGTGTTGGATCCCAATGTGACATGATAAGGAACCGATTTGACCTCATGACTTAAGATAAAACTTGAACTGTGTAATCTGATAATGAAACAATATGCCAAGAGTGTGTGAGAAAAGTTAAATGTTTAGACAGTTTGTGCCAATCTAGAACTGGCCCTGTTGGTCCTGCTAAGATGATCTAGGCTAGAAGTTGGGAAGTGATCATAGGCCCTTGGTCAAATTAGTCCACTTAAGCCTAAAAGATCCAGCCAAATGAAATCAATGTTCACTTTGATCCAAAAGTTTGAGCCTTAAATAGACCATTTCTTTTGATACACCTAACTCACCTTCCCTAAATTAATTGTCTTGGCCCCGTTCCCTCCTTGGACATGTGAACCTTGACTTAGGCCAAAAGACTAAGTTGAAGGTGGCTAATTCAAAAGTTACCTTGATCTTGGCCCTGGTCCGACATCGGATATTGTGCACCTCAACTAATGCAAAATCCATAAGTTGAGGGTGGCTATGAAAGACAAAACCGGAAGAAAAAGGGTATGGAAAGAGTTTTGTGTTGAAAAGAGAAAAATAAAAGATAGAAGAGGATGTGACTTTGTGCAAAAGAAGCAAAAAGATGATAAATAAAAGTGCTGAAAAAATAAAGAAAAATAAAGTGAAAGATAAAGAAGAAAGTAAAAAAAAAAAAAAAAAGAGCCGCAAAGTCAAAAGTCACATCCACATTGAAAAGAGTCAAGGGAAAGAAAGTAAAATGAAAGGATGTCAAAAATAGGTTGAGAAAAAAAGTAAAAGCCAATGTAATGTCAAGGAGGGTAAAAATTCACTGAAAAGTACCCAAATGTACCACACCTGACCCCTGAGCCTACGTTACAGGCTAAAGAAAGTCATGTAGTGATCCTAGCAACTAGTTTGGAGATTGAAAATAAGGGCAAGCCTATGGTATTGAGCACTAATTGTACTTGAAGTCACTTCTGAGCATGAGTGTTGAATAAATCCTAAAACTCAGAATTCATATATTCTGTGTGAAAAGGATTTCGTTAGAAGTGAGGGCACAAGTTACATTGTCGAAAAGTTGGTGCCTTGGTAATTGGGAAAATTGTATGTTCTAGTTTCTATTGGTCGATCTTTGTCATAACTTGATTCGCATGAGTTAGCTTTTTCATTATAATAAAAAGGATTCGCACTAAGAAGATGGAATGGATTGAAATAGCCATGTGATTGTTGAGTTTGTATATTTGCTTCTACACAAGTGTCGTTTACAGTATTAATGTGTCGCTTGAGGACAAACAACATGTTTAAGTTGAGGGTGTTGATATACCGAGAGTTTACAGTATTTTTGATACATTTCACTTAAGAGTTGTGTGTGTCTAGGGCCATTTTGTGTTGGAAATAATGTTTTGTGTCATGTTTGCAGGAAATAGGCTATGACGCGATTGAGTGACATAAAAGCTGAAAAATCTACAAAAGTAGCCACCCACAAAGGGACTATGGACCGTAGGTCCTATGACGGTCCGTCGATAGGGGGCGTAGAAGGGAGCATTGGGGAAGTCTGACCAAGTGTGGAACCACGAAGCAACCTAAGGACCATAGGTCGACCTACGACTGTCTTGCACGTCCTTAGAAGGTGTTCAGAGAGTTTAAGTTCTAGTACCTGATGAAAATCCTAAGTGTAGAGCCACGGAAGAGGACCCATGGACCATAGGTCAGCCTACGGTCCATCCTGCACGTCTGTCAGTGATGAACTGGGAGTTGAAGGTCTAAGTGTGCACCAACGGAGGGGACCTACGGACTGTAGATCGACCCACGGTCCGTAGGTCGAGTTGTAGATCAAATTCGCGTCCAGAAATTTTATTTCCTTATTTTATTTCTTTTTGTTTAGAACATGTTTTCCTATAAATATGGTTTGTAAACTGCATTTTTTGGGGGTTAGACATTATTGTTTACTTTTAGTTCTTGATATTTTCTTGGGAATTAACTTGCAAACTTTAGCAATTTGATTTCTGAATTTTGGTTTATAAGATTTTTCCTTTGAAATTTAGTTCGAGATTACGGGTTTCTTCTACTCTAAACATAAGTTCATGAATTCTTCTTCTCAAAACATGAATTGTATTCTTTCAAGCATTAGTAGCTAAATCCACAACTAGGGTTGTGTGAACTATGAGCGATTAACAACGTATGAATAATAACTAAGTAATTCTTGAATAGTGCTGATGCATGCATTGGCAATTCTTTCGCTTAGAAGTCTTTTTAACGAGTGCAAAGCGTTAGAACTCGCCTTGTTGCTACATGCCTGACCAAGAAGGTAGTTAATCAGAAAATAATTATCAACATATGTTTAGTGTGATACTATCTAATAGTCTAATGTCAATTGGTGCGAGGGTGAAAACTAAGCCATACATTGATGTGATGTCTAAGCTGAGGTAAGGGTAAGGGTTAGTAAATTATACACACGTAGCCGGACCAAGTTGCGGAGTGAAATTCCCTATTTGGAGGACCAATCACTTAGGGATATCTAACTTACCAACTTTGCATGTGATACACTAGGAAATGATTACTATTATTAGGATTACCGCATTAAGAGATTATGGGGAACACATACACCCCATTTTCTCTCTCTCAGTGATAACAACAAAGTTTGAATCGTGCTCACTTGTTACTTAAAAAACAATCAATTATTTGTTTCAAAAATCCCCCCCCCTTTAATTACTTGTTTCGAAAATAGCTTGGCTAAACGAATATAATTGTGAGTTAAGTTTAAGTCTGAATCGTATTCCTCGTGGAATTGACCCCAACCTACAAATTGGGTTCTTTATTTGACAATGACCGTTTATACTTCTTTAGGGAGGTGTAACTTGAGCGTATCAATCGACTTTAACTAAGATTCATGGTCCTTACCTTGGCAAGTAGGACTATCTTTTTTCGGTGTGGGAGAAATCAGGGGATCATTTTATATCTCACACGGTCCCTATGTCAGTTAAGGATAATCTCCCACATTAATAATGAACTAAGGTTACTTCAAAAAAGTATATCATATGTGTTCAAAGACTTAAATGATGATAGCTTGCATTGATCATGGTTTTATTACTTATGTTTTTTAACTCTCTTATATCATGTTTTAGCTTGGTCAATTGCATTTCATGAAAGGAATTGTCCCTTTTAGCATGATTTAAATGTTTTATGCATAGCTATCATACTTGGTACATTGTTTTATACTAACACATACTCTTTCCTACATTTCCCCAAATGTAGTGTCCGACAGTCAAGTTAATCAGTTTCGTGGCTAATGATTGATCTCGAGATTTCTGAACTTTGGTGAGTCCTCATGCTTCGAGGATATATTTTCATTGTTTCTAGTTTCCTTATTGTATTTCAGTTTTGGATATGATGTATGGGCTAGGCCCAATGTCATTCTATTGTACTAGATGGCTATTGAGACAAGTGTTTTAGACTTCCGTTTTTATTTATAAAAAAATTATTGGACTTGGACTATTGTTTTACTCTTATTGTTTATTTCTTATGATATGAAAGCTAAGTGGCTTGTATGGGGTTATCTGGGGTTCTATATGCCATGTTACATCTAGGGGGTACCCTGGGTCGTGACAAACTTGGTATTAAAACACAAGGTTTTGAATGGTCCTAGGATGTCTCATAAGCCACGTCGAGCGCAAGGTTTAGAATGGTACAAGATGATTAGGAAACTCCACTTCTTTTATTACTCTAAAGTTGTACGATAGAGTTTAAGTCTATAATGTCTCTCTCCTAATCCTTATCGTATGTTCTTCGGGATATGGTTACCCAAAGAGCTTATAATCGAAGGAATGCGAGGGAGAATTCGGAACAAAAAGTTCCTCCCCAAGCTCCTCAAGTTCCAGTCGATCCTTTGGCTGATCAATTGAGTAATATGGAGTTTAGGGCTGTTTTTCAAGTGTTTGCTCAAGCCGTGACAGCCCAAGCCAATAGGGAGATGGAATTCCCGTGAACCCAAATGTGGCCACGACGGCTTCTAGAGTGAGGGACTTCACTAGGATGAATCCTCCGGAGTTTCATGGTTCTAAAGTTGAAGAAAATCCTCAAGAGTTCATTGATGATGTCTATAAGGTTTTGATGATCATGGGAGTGATGTTAGTGGAAAAGGTAGAGTTGGCCGCTTATCAAATAAAAGGTGTGGCTCAAATTTGGTTTAACCAATGGAAATAAAGGAGACCAAAAGATGCAGGTCCTATTGATTGGGAGAAGTTTAAAGTAGTTTTTCTTCATAGGTTATTTCCCCTTGAGATGAGGATAGCAGAGGTGCTTGAGTTCATCAACATCCGACAAGGAAGTATGAGTGTGAGGGAATATGCTCTAAAATTCACACAATTGTCTAAGTACGCTCCAATGATGGTTGCCCATTCAAGGGCTAGGATGAGTAAGTTTGTTTCGGGCATGTTCGAAATTGTGGTTAAAGAGTGTCGAAATGGACATCTGTCATCTCATGGTTCATGCACAACAAATTGAGGAGGAGAAACTTAAGGAAAAGTCTAGGGAGGCAAAAAGGGCTAAGACCGGTGATGGTAATTTCCCTCATGCAAGGTCCGATGGACATGGTTGTCCTAGATTTCGATAAAGGTTTTCCTATCAAGGTTCCTCCCATGCTCCTCCTAAGTTCAACAAATATAGGGTGACTAACCCTAAGCCTCAAGGAGTTAATAGTAGTGGATCTTCATTGCCCATCTCTACTTGTACTAGGTGTGGAAGAAAGCACGAGGGTAAGTGCCTAGCCGGCATGGATGGTTGCTTTAGTTGTGGTAAAACTGGTCACAAAATGAGAGATTTCTCAATGCTTGCGACTAAAGGAAGAGAGGGCAAGCAAGCTACTCCTATTTGTTCGGGTTCTAATGCTCTAAAGCAAAATCGATTCTATGCACTTCAAACTCGTGGTGAACAAGAGGGTTCTCACGATGTGGTTATCGGTATGTTGAAAGTTTTATAACTTGATGTTTATTCTTTACTTGGTCCCGGTGCTACCTTGTTTTTTGTGATACCATATGTGGCTATGAGGTTTGATGTTCTTCCGGATGTATTGTTAGAACCTTTCTCTATCTCTACTCCTGTTGAAGATTCTATTGTGGCAAAGAGGGTCTATATAAAGTGTCTCATTTCCTTATCCCATAGAATTACTCTTGTTGACCTGATAGAGCTTGATATGCTAGATTTTGGTGTTATTGTTGGTATGGATTGGCTTCACTCATGTTATGCTTCTATTGATTGTAGAACTCGTGTAGTCAAGTTTCAATTCCCAAATTAACCCGTCCTAGAGTGGAAAGGGGGAATTTATATGCCTAAGGTCAGTTTGTCTCTTATCTTAAATCTAGGAAGATGATTTCTAAGGGTTGGATTTACCATCTAGTTAGGGTGATGGATGTATATTCCGAAACCCCTACTCTCGAGTCAGTCCCCATTGTTAATGAGTTTCCGAAAGTGTTCTGAGATGATTTACCCAGTATTCCTCCCAAAAGAAAAATAAACTTCGGTATTGACTTTCTCCCAGATACGCAACCTATTTCTATTCCTCCTTACCGTATGGCTCTAGAAGAACTTAGGGATTTGAAATAACAATTGAAGGATTTGTTGGATAAGGGTTTCATCTGACCGACTATCGCTCCATGGGGTGCTCCAATTTTGTTTGTTAGAAAGAAAGATGGTTCTCTTCGTATGTGTATTGACTATCCTCAGTTGATCAAGATGACCATTAAGAACAAGTATACTCTCTCAAGGATAGATGATTTATTCGACCAACTTCAATGAGAAAGTTATTTCTTAGAGATTGATCTTCGATCGGGTTACCACCAATTGAGGGTGAAAGAAGATGGCATTCCGAAGACGACTTTCCGAACTCAATATGCTCATTATGAGTTTTTGGTAATGTCGTTTGAGTTGACGAATGCTCCGGCGGCATTTATGGATTTGATGAATAGGGTGTTTAGACAATACCTTGACATGTTTGTGCTTGTATTCATTGATGATATATTAATCTATTCAAGAAGTGAGAATGAACATATTGAGCATTTTAGGATCGTGTTGCAAATTCTTAGGGACCAACAAACTTTTGCAAAGTTAAGTAAACGTGAATTTTGGTTAAGGTTTGTAGCTTTTCTAGGTCACATTGTTTCAAGTAAGAGGTAGATCCTAAGAAGACGGATGCGGTCAAGAGTTGTCCTAGTGTCACGACCCAAGGCTACACCCTAGATGTAACATGGTGTACTTGACCCCGAAAGGGTCTCATACAATCCCTTAGAATATCATCACATAAGATAAAAGAAATGATGCAGAAATTTTAAAACTTTATCCATACAATCGAAATCTTTCATAAAAGCAAGCGGAAGTTTAACTTGTCTCAATTTGCCATCTAATACAATCTTTGAATCAAAAATAGGGTCACGACCCTTTCAACATAATCCAAAACATAAAATGACTAGAAAGAAACTACTAATGACTCATACGTCCTCAAATCTTGAGGACTCACCACAAGCTAGGAGAATAGTCGATCCAAGCTTGAACCAATAGAAGATCGCCTTAAGAACCGGAGCCTACACTTTGTGAAAAATTTAGAAAATATGGGTTGGTACAAAAACTGCACCAAGTATGATAGCCAGGCATAAAAACCTTTAAAACATGCTAAAAAGAACATGTTAGTTGAAAAGCATGCATTTACCAAGTTTGAGAATCATCATGCACTTAAGTATAAAAAGCATAAGTCACATGCATATTCAACATATAAGTCATCATAGCATAATAGAACTATTTCATAAGTAACCCTAAGTTATACTTGTGCAATGTATAGATAAAGATCCCATAATCCCATCTACACTAAGTACCATTTTTAGACCACCATAATCATACTTACCATTTTTTATTCTCATCTTTAGTTAATACTCATAAACAAGGAAACCTTCTGATTTACTAAGTCATATCAAGGAAAGAAACTCATAGCAACAATCCACATTAAACATTCATCATCCCAATTAGCCTTCATATCAACATACTTAGTAACATCATCATAAACATAATCATTTCATAAGTCATTTATAACATTTGAGAAACACACCATAACTACTCTCAAAGCCTACTTGTGCAATGCATGGATGAAGTCCCATACCCCCACGCACACTTCATAGAACTTCTTGAGTAACCATAGTACATAACTCACATTCTTGTTCATGGGGGAATAAGCCTTAACCGACATAGACCATGTGAGTAATCATGGAATCCGGTATCATGTCCCACACCGTAAAGAGTTGGTCTACTTGCCCAAGGTAGAACTGGTAACATTTTAGCTTAGGTGGATCCTCTATCTAATAACCTATGTGGGCACATAGTTATTGGATAAGGAGGTTGTTACTAGGAACCCGACCATACATAGGGAGAGCTTCTACCTCACAATATCCACTTGGTGCTAAGCATTAAATTTCCATGGAATAGTTAATTCTCTTTTAACATCATTACACATTAAAGGGATGCCATTGGCCTACCGGTTCAAGGTACATCATTAGAATAGCTGACTAAATTTTCATGAAAGGGGTACCCTTGGTCTACCGATTCAACGTTCATCATTACAATAGTTCATTGACTCCTCATGGAAGGGGTACCAATTGTCTACCGATTCAATACAAAGCCTTAGAATACTTCATTACTCATTCATGAAAGGGATCCCATTGGCCTACCAATTCAAGGTATATAACTCAAGATAAATTTAAATTACACATGAAGAGGATGCCCTTAGTCTACCAATTCAAGGTATATCCATCAAGATAACTTTTAATTAAACATGAAGACGATACCATTAGCCTACCAATTCAAGGTATATTATTATATGAGGAAACCTTTTACCACATGTCATCATCCATCCTAGGTGTATAATTAAGAGTAGCCTTTCAACAATACCGCAATTACATCATAGTTACAATTACATTATTCTCAAAGTATTCATAAAGGATGTACATAACTATCATGATCATACAAAATTTTCCTAATTTTCCCTTCAAGGACCAGGGATGATAATTCACCAACGTATATAAAATCACTTCCTTAGACATGGATGATGACATAATTCAAGTAATCAATTCAAAATATTCATAATTCTATAACTTTCTACCAGTATCAATCAATATCCACACTTGAAGATCCAACTTGAGAAATTAGGGTAATTTATGGATTCTTGAGATATTCTTCTTAAAATCATATAAAATCATCAATATATCCATAAACAAATATAATTCAATCAATTAAAATGAATTTGAAAGGAATCCATGAGATTGAAGTAGAACCCTAACTTTTGGGTTTTCTAGTTTTGAAATTGGGGGTTTGGAGGGGCTCTATGGGTGAAGGATACCCATAGATGAAAAGATACCATACCTTATTGAAGATCCGCTATGAAATTGAGGAGAAAATCTTGATTCTTCAACCCTATCTTCACCTATCTTCTTTTTCTTCCTTGGAATTCTAGAGAGAGTTTATTTTGGGGAAAAGTTGGTTATGGGTTTGGGGTTTTGGGATTTATTAGGTGTATGAGGTGGTTAATGACTTAAAAAGTCTTATATAAGTCTATTAAAAAAATATAAAATGACCTCACATCAAACTAACATAATTAGGAATTTACCTAAAGACCCTTACACTTGGCCGACTTGGACAGATTTGCAGGCACAACCCACGACCCAGGACCCACGGTCCGTTAGTGGACGCACGTGGCGTCCTAAAGGTCCGTGGGTTGGGATTCTGCAGCCTTAAAATTGGCCTTGACCCAATAGCCTCTCCAACAAGGTATCGATTGACCTACACCCCATAGGTCCCATCCGTGGTTCACTTACTTTGGGCAGCTTTAGGCAGTTTTGGGGTTAGGCTTTGGGGTCCTCCTCAAGGACCCTTGGTTGGTCCTTGGGTAGTCGTACCTTGACGTTTAACCCCCAAACCCTTCATTCTATGTTCGAGAAGCAAGTTTTACTACTCTAAGACCTACAACAAGCTCTAGTAAATCCTACTAGTTTTTGGGGTGTTACATTATCTCCCCCTAGGAACATTCATCCTAGAATGACGATCTAGACACCTTACGGAATTAAAGACGCATGACTAGCATCCCATCATGCATGAAACATCAAATAATTCACAATTCAAAGGAAGTAGGAACTACATCTCAAATCCATCTCAATGCAACACAAGGAAGTAGGAACTACATCTAACAACCCATTATGCATGAATACTTCAACATTTCACAAATTCATTGGAGGAACTACCTTCTCCAACTCAAAGCATGGTAAACATAATATCATGAAACCAATAATACAATTACTCTCAAAAGCATACTAAAGCATGTTCGATAATTCATCTCATGAAGCATATAGGCAACTCATACTAAATGCACATCAACATGAGAGACATAAATCATGAAAACTCATTTTCTTACTAAACATGAATTTCATCAAGAACATACATAACATAAGGAGATCATGGAAACACATAAATCACACATGACTCCAAATCATGAAACAAGTCACAAGGAACTCTTTGTCTCAAGCTATAATAGGAATAGAAGAAAGAGATGAAGATATCGAAACTCTCAACAATCTTGTTATCTAAACATACCATCTCCCCCTTGGGAGTAAATCCCTACTAAGGCTAACATCAAAGTCTAACAAATAGCATAAGGATCTTAATAAAACATTTACATCTATAAGGAACTATATACATACCGGTGCCTTCATTCGGAAGGGCTCTTTTGTCTTTTCTAGATCGGTGTGCATAGAAGCGACCATGATTGGTGGAATAGGAACCGGACTATTAAGAGAATCTTTCTTGGCCTCTCTTTCATTTGCTGTGAGTGTAGGGCAATGTTTCACTTGATGATCACTCTTTCCATAACCACAGCAACCGCCTGTACCGGCTAGGCACTTACCATGGTGCTTCTTTCTATATTTGGTTCAAGTAGGCTTAGGTAATGGAGACCTACTACCTTTCTCTTGGTTAAACCTAGGGGTGTTGGAAGGATCTTGACTGGAATACCTTTATTTAAACTTAGGTCTACCTGGCCCATCGGACTTATCATTAGAGAAATTCCCATCACCGGTTCTAGTTCTTTTCGCCTCTCTATTCTTTTTCTTGAGTTTTGACTCCTCCATTTGTTGGGCATACACCATAAGCCTAGAGATATTCATGTCATGATGGAGAATTATCGTACGTCATTCTTCTTCAACTAAGTTGGACACACCCGTCACAAACCTATTCATCTCATCCCTCAGATCAGCTACCATAGATGGAGCATACTTGGATAGTTGGGCAAATTTCAAGGCATACTCGTTAGCACTCATGCTACCTTGCCTAAGTTTTATGAATTCTTCTACCTTAGCTTCCCTCAACTCTCGAGGAAAGAACCTATCAAGAAATGCTTTCTTAAACACCTCCAAATCTATGGGACCCACTCCTACCGGCCTATTTTTCTTCCATTGAGTATACCAAACTTGAGAAACCTCCTTCAATTGATAAGAGGCTAGCTCCACTTTTTCTACTGAAGTCACATCCATGGCATCAAGTATTTTATAGATCTCTTCCATTAATTCTTCAGGATCCTCTCCCACTTTGGAACTAAGAAACACGGAGGGTTCATTTTAACAAAATCCCTCAATCTAGAAGCCGTGGAATTCATATTAGGGTTGATCGGAGCTACCACTTCTCCATTGGCTTAAGCCATCATAGCTTGGGCTTGAGTTGTCATGGCTTGGGCCAACATTTGGATGGTAGACCTAAACTCTCCATGGGTCACATTCTCAACCATGGGATCAACTGAAGCTTGGTTAAGTTGAGGAGTTTGATTACCTCGAGGAGCTTCTTCATTCACATTGTCACCCTCCATTCTTCTTGTGTTAGCCCTTCGCGTATTCATTTCCTGAAGATACAAGAGAAGCATTAGGAGAGGGACTTTATAGAGCTCTACTCTATGGCACGACTTAAGAGTAATGAAAGAAGTGTAGCTTCCTATCATTTAATAGCCTCTCATTCATAAATGTGGCGCGCTTCACACTATGAATAAGACTCTACTAGACGTGGCTTATGAGACATCATCCTAGAATCATTCTAAACCTTGTGCTTTGATACCAAGTTTGTCACAACCCAGGGTACACCCTAGATGTAACATGGCGTAGTTGACCCCAAAGGGGTCTCATACAAGTCCTTCGCATATCATCACATAAGATAAAAGAAATGATGCAGAAATTTTAAAACTTTATCCATACAATCGAAATCTTTCATAAAAACAAGCGGAAGTCTAACTTGTCTCAATTAGCCTTCTAATACAATCTTTGAATAAAAAATAGGGTCACAGCCCTTTCAACATAATCCAAAACATAAAATTACTAGAAAGAAACTAGCAATGACTAATACGTCCTCGAATCTAGAGGACTCACCACAAGCTAGGAGAATAGTCGATCCAAGCTTGAACCAATAGAAGATCGCCTTCAGAACCGGAACCTACACTTTTTGAAAAATGTAGAAAATATGGGTTAGTACAAAAATTGCACTAAGTATGATATCCATGCTTAAAATGCTTTAAAACATGCTAAAAGGACATTTTAGTTCAAAAGCATGCATTTACCAAGTTTGAAAATTATCATGCACTTAAGCATTAAATTTCCATGGAGTCGTTAATTCTCTTTTAACATCATTACACATGAAATGGGTGCTATTGGCCTACCGGTTCAAGGTACATCATTATAATAGCTAATTGAATCCTCAAGGGGTACCCTTGGTCTACCGATTCAAGGTTCATCATTACAATAGTTCATTGACTCCTCATGTAAGGGGTATCGGTTGTCTACCGATTCAAGACAAGCTTTAGAATACTTCATTAGTCATTAATGAAAGGGATGCCATTAGCCTACCGATTCAAGATATATAAATTAAGATAACTTTTAATTACAAATGAAGAGGATGCCCTTAGCCTACCTATTCAAGGTATATCCATCAAGATAATTTTTAATTACACATGAAGAGGATGCCCTTAGCTTACCAATTCAAGGTATATTATTATATGGGGAAACCTTTCACCAAATGTCATCATCAATCCTAGGTGTATAATTGAGAGTAGCCTTTCAACAGCACCACAATTACATCTTAGTTATAATCACGTTATTCTCAAAGTATTCATAAAGCATGTACATAACTATCATGATCATACAAAATTCTCCTAATTTGCCCTTCAAGGACCATGGATCATAATTCACCAACACATCTAGAATAACTACCTTAGACATGTATGATGACATAATTCAAGTAATCAATTCATAATATTCATATTTCTATAACTTTTTACTAGTATCAATCAATACCCACACTTTAAGATCCAACTTGAGAAATTGGGGTAATTCATGGATTCTTGAGGAATTCAACTTAAAATCATATAAAATCATCAAAATATCAACAACCAAACATAATTCAATCAATTAAAACAAATTTTAAATAAATCTATGAGATTGAAGTAGAACCCAAACTTTTGGGTTTTCTAGTTTGGAAATTGGGGATTTTGGAGGGGCTCTATGGGTGAAGGCTAGCCAAATATGAAAACCTAGCATAACTTATTGAAGATTCACCATGAAATTGAGGAGAAAATCTTGATTATTCAACCCTATACTCACCTTTCTTCTTCTTCTTCCTTGGAATTCTGGAGAGAGTTTATTTTGGGGAAAAGTTGGTTATGGGTTTGGGGTCTTGGGATTTATGAGGTGTATGAGGTGGTTAATGACTTAAAAAGCCTTATATAAGTCTATTAAAACAATATAAAATAACCTCACATCAAACTAACTTAATTAGGAATTTACCTAAAGACCCCTACACTTGGACGACTTGGATAGATTTGCAGGCACAACCCACGACCTAGGAACCACGGTCCGTGAGTAGACTCATGTGGCGTCCTGCATTTCTGTGGATTGGGATTCTGCAGCATAAAAATTGTCCTTGACCCACGAGGTGTAGATGGACCTACGCCCCGTAGGTCCAATCCGTGGTTCACCTGCTTTAGGTAGTTTTGGGGTTAGGCTTTAAGGTCCTTCTCAAGGACCCTTAGTTGGTCCTTGGGGATTTGTACCTTGACATTTAACCCTCAACCACTTCATTCTATGTTCGGGAAACAACTTTTATGACTTTTAACACCTACGACAAGCTCTAGTTAAGCCTACTAGTTTCTAGTATGTTACACCTAGACCTCTAACTCCTTTTGATAGTAGAAGCTTCTTTGGTTTAGCCAGTTACTATAGAAGGTTTATTGGTATATTCTCTTTGATTGTCTCTCCTTTGACGACTTTTACAAAAGAAGGCTAAGTTCATATGGTCCAAATTATGTGAAAAGAGTTTCCAAGAGTTGGAAGATAGACTTACTTCCGCTCCGGTGTTGACTTTACAAGAAGGGACGGATGGCTTTGTTGTTTATTGTGGTGCCTCAATAATTGGGCTAGGATGTGTGCTTATGCAAAATGGGAAAGTTATTGCCTATGCCTCAAAGGCAACTTAAAATTCATGAGAAGAATTATTCTACTCACGACCGTGAATTAGTGGCGGTTATTTTTGCCTTAATGATTTGAAGGCATTATATGTATGGTGTTCATGTAGATGTGTTTACCGACCATAAGAGCTTGAAATATGTGTTCAATCAGAAAGATCTAAATCTTTTCCAACGAAGGTGGCTTGAACAATTGAAAGATTATGATTTGAGTGTTCTCTATTGTCTTTGCCAACGAAGGTGGCTTGAACAATTGAAAGATTATGACCTGAGTGTTCTCTATCACCCCGGTAAAGCTAATGTAGTAGTGGATGCACTATGTTAGTTATCTATGGGTGTTGTTGCTCATAATAAACAATAAAAGTAAGAGTTGTGATTTAACGTATCAACCACACCTCATCTGATACTAGGTGTAGATGGTCGTTAAGAAGTAAAAACCCAACAAAAGAGTTGGAGTCGATCCCATAGAGAGTAGTTCTATTTTGAATTCAAATGTGAAGTTATAGCGGTGACTTTTGTAGTTGAAGGAATAAAAGTTTTTGAAAACTATGGACATAGTTAGAAGAGTAATCACAATTTTAAAGTGAGCGGTTTTAAACTCGTGAAGAACTCCAACAATTAACTAGGAACAACCAAATAAGGAAAAGATGCTTGGGGGATTGACTATCCAATTGCCAAGTTCAACTCAATGGGTGCAAATCATTAACCAAAAATGTTAATTCTTCATGGGTAGAATGGACTTTAAGTAAGGCACATTTCTCTCAAACAATTACCTTGTTTCCACTGATTTCTGTCGAACTTTAATGCACTCCATAACCAGACTAGCCCACAATCTCACCACATCCACTCTCTCGAGCTGGACACATAGGATGAATCTTGAGTTTCACTTTCTCAAGCTGAAACCGTCATGACCCACTAGCTATGAGTGCTAAGTTATCTCCTTAGCTCTATACCTCTCTCTCAAGAAAGTAGAAAACCCTGAACTTTATTGAAATAAACATACAATATACTGTAATAACTCATAGCCACTTCAAATTAACACCAAAATCGATAATAACTAACACCCATTAAGTCAAATGTAGAAAATGGTTACATTATCAAACCCCCAAGATTGGGGTTTTATCCAATCATGGTAAAAGAAAGAAATTCAATACCTACCATATGCTCCATGGCTGGGTATTTGAAAATCGGAATTCTAAGATGAATAATATCTTTTCTATTACAATACCCAATTGAAATCTATTGCCAAATTTCGTAAAATCAACAAAAGTAGTGTTTTTGCTCTCTCTATTTTGTTCCTCATATTAACTGAATGCTTTCTATCTCTTCAAAAAATCAATTTATACTAATCTGGGGTGTGGCTTCTTCGGTCCAATTGGCAAGGAAAATCGGGCTTCGCCGACCATTCACTGACTCGCTGATCGTCCTTTCCTCTCGCCTTCTATCTTCACATTTTCCTCGTTCAAACACTGTAATTTTAGGCGATCCAGATCGGGATTGCCGATCTTTTCTGTTTGCGTCTTTTATTCTTTTAGCTCACCAGTCTGAATTCACCTTGATCTCAATCAGTACTTTTGGCGACATGGTCGTCCTTTGCCGATGCAGTCGATGAATTGCC
Source organism: Solanum verrucosum (assembly GCF_900185275.1). Lineage (NCBI taxonomy): Eukaryota > Viridiplantae > Streptophyta > Magnoliopsida > Solanales > Solanaceae > Solanum > Solanum verrucosum. The sequence continues at coordinate 639,408 of NW_026020241.1, forward strand.
GATAGGGAATACAGTTTGCCTAAGTTCTTCTTGTTTCAGGCTCAATGTTCTGTAAATTTACGCGATCCGGGAGTCACTTTGTGATTCGCTGAGTTCTTTTTGCGATCATCTAGCTTGTTTTTCTCTCTCTTTTTCAGCTTGTGTTGTCCTTTTTGCCTATTAATGTCCTAGCTTTGTTCCTCAACCCATATACCTGGAAATCAAGGATTTTTCATCAGTTCATGGCATAAGTTTAGCATTTGAGGACACTAAACCTATATAAACAAAGACCTAAATGAGTCCAAATCTCGGACTCATCAACACCCCCAACTTAAACTTTTGCTTGTCCTCAAGTAAAACTCAAGTTCAGCAGATCAAAAAGGGTGTCTCAAATAGTGCTACAAAAGACTCAACATGAATGCACACAAAAACACTCAACTACTCATGCAATGATCAATTGTGCACTCAAAGATTCAAGTTGTGACTTCACCATTACCAAAGATGCTCAAGCTCACAATACTCGCTTCAAATGCAAGTTCAAGCTCAACAAAGGTTCTCAATTGCCTCACAACGAAGATGATTCCTTAATCACACGAAGTTCCTCAACAATTCTAAGTTCCGGAATCACATACCACTCTCACACTCACAATGATGAATACATGCATGACTTTACCCATAGGTGTTCCCTTATTTTCCAATCACATTCGTTTCAGCTCACTCAAGATCAAAAAGGTCTTTTCAAGGCTTGTAACGGGGCTGAGTGTAAAGGTATAATCATTTAGGCTCAGTGGCTGCTAACCTCATGAAATGTTATTTGAACATATCTTTCTTCATTTTCTTCAACATTTTACTTATACTCATAATTCACCTCATTATTCAACTTCCAATGGACTACCGGACACCCCATTTCTTTTGCACTTTCACAACTTTTTCATTCTTTTTCTTTTGCTTTCTTCTTGTTTTCTCTCTTCTTTTTTTTACGTGGATGGGTTCCATCTTTTTCAAGGGCATTGTTCAAATGGGAATTTTTCACACTTCTTGACCTACCTTCTCTATTCACCACACCCCCAACATAGGCTTTTGGCCCAAGTTGGCAATTCAAACAAACAACACAATTGTTCAAGTTTCTTCCAATAAAAGGATAAGGCTCAAAGGGGTTCAATCAAGGCTCACACATCTCACAAGTTTGTCCACAAAAAGGGGTATAATGTCAAATTGTTTCACTCATCAAAATTGTTCCCTAAGATCATTTCAAGAGCTTGCATCACTTATTCAACCGGACCAACGGGGTAAATTCTAGGTGTCATCACACACAATGTTCAAGGTATGCTCATCACACAAGGCATTAGCACCAATATCAAACGAGACGCATTTGAGCTAGTATGCAATGTTCATCACAAGAGACTCCATTCAATAAGCATCTAGTCACAACGAGATGCAAAAAAATCCACATATTGTCTGTGCAACTTAATTTGGCCTTATCGTAGCCGCGCATTCATTTTGTTCGATTAAGAGAACTATTCAAGCCATCAGCATTGATCACGACCGATACTCGAATCACTCACTAGAGAACAAAAGACTTAATAACCATATTCCTACCACCCCCAAAAAAAGCATCCAACGTAATCCTCAATGTGAATAGAGAACAAACAATAACAAAGGTAAAATTAAATTACTGCACTTAAACAAACAGAGTAGGGTGACAAAGAATATTCAGTAGGTGCCCATTCGGTGAAAGCTTGTTGGAGTCACCAAACGGTTTGGCGACTCGCCAAATGTTCTGACGCTCGCTGAATTTTCCAGTATGCAGCCAATCCATTTTGGGCAGAAAGGTGGACAAGAGCGAGTATGCCAAATGGCTTCTGCGCATTGCCTAATGGATCTGAGACCTCACCGACTTCTCCAAGACTCTGAGCTATCAGGGCTAATGCAAAAAGGCGGTGAAAGTCGGGTTACCCAATCCCTTCGGCGTGTCACCGAATGGTATAGGTACCCCGCCTATTATTCCAGCATCTCAGCCCACTGTTGATGCCAATTAGGCTACCAACTTTGTGATCACCGACACGACTTGGAGATCCTTCGATGAAATCTTAACCTCGCAAAATCGCCTACACCAGCACATTCAGCACACATTATTCAAAATACTAACACTTGGGTTGCCTCCCAAGAAGCGCCTTAATTAACGTCGTAGCACGACATGGAAATGCTCTCAAGCATCTTCTAGATACACCACTTCAATCGCAGAAATTTCCTGGCATTCTCCAAAATATAACTTCAAGCCACCTTGAAGGCATTGCCTTTTTTACCTTCGACTTCAATGCCACCATTTGAGAACACCCCTGTTACTCTAGATTGACTTGACCATTTGGATTTGAGCTTTCCCAGAAAAAGTCTTAGTCGAGAATTATATAGCAACATCCAATCTCCAACTCAGAATTCCCTCTTAAGGATTCTAGAATCATGCCACTTCTTCATCTTTTCTTTGTAGAGAACTGAACTTTCATAAGCCTTGAACCTGAATTCATCCAATTCATCCAATTCATTGAGTTTATCTGCTCTTACTTTTGAAGTCTTTTCCCATTCCAGATTTAGAGCCTTTAATGCCCATAATACTTTGTGTTCCAATTCAACCGGTAAATGGCAAGATTTCCCGAAGACTAGCTGATACGGGGACATATCAGTTGGTGTCTTGTAGGTGGTGCGATATTCCCACAGAGCATCATCTTTCTTTCAAGACCAATCATTCCTATTTGCATTTAAGATCTTGGCCAAGATACTCTTGATCACCCGATTTGAAACTTCCACTTGGCCACTCGTTTGAGGATGATACGGAGTTGGTACTTTATGTCTCACCCATATTTGCTCAATGCGGACCAAAAAGCCTGTTGTAAAAATGGGATCCCCCCATCACTAATAATAGCCCAAGGAGTGTCGAACCTAGCAATGATGTAGCGTTTTAGGAACTGAACAACACTTATCCCTTTATTGTTTGGTAGTGCGACATCCTCTACCCATTTAGAAACATAATCTACTGCCACCAAAATGTACGTATTACCGAACGAGCTCACAAATGGACCCATGAAATCTATTCCCCAAACATCAACTAACTCAACCTCCAGAATATGCGTGAGAGGCAACTCATGTCTTCTGGACACTCCACCTTGTTTTTGACATTGAGTGCACTTCTTAACAAACTCATGAGCATCTTTGTAAAGGGATGGCCAATAATAACCACTTTGAAGAATTTTAGCAGTCGTGCGCACCCCACCATGATTACCACCAACCGGTGAATCAAGACAAGCATGGAGAATTTCGTTGCATTCCTCCTCCGACACACATCTCCTGATGATATGGTCTACACACTCAATGAATAAGTATGATTCATCCCAAAAGTATTTCTTGACATTGAACAAAAACCTCTTTTGTTGATAGAAGTCCAATTCCTCCGCCATCAATCCACACACTACATAGTTAGCAAAATCAACATACCAAGTAGTTTGTTGAAGAGTTACCGTAAATACTTGTTCATCGGGAAAGGCATCATTGATATCTACCTTGATCTCGTCATTATCCTTGCCTTCTAACCTTGATAGGTGGTTAGCCACCTAATTTTCACAACCTCTCCTGTTTTGACTTCAAAGTCAAATTCTTGCAATAGAAGCACCTTCCTTATTAATCTTGGCTTGACATCTTTCTTTGCCACCAGATACTGAAGAGCCGCATGGTCGGTATGAATAACCACTTTGGTACCTTGCAAGTATGAACAAAATTTTTCAAATGGATATACCACTGCAAATAATTATTGCTCTATAACTGTATATATACGATGAGCACCATATAAAGTTTTGCTTGCGTAGTAAGTAGGGTGGAATAGATTATTGCATTTATCCCCAACACAAAACCTAGTGTTGTACCGCTTGCATCACACATCACCTCGAAGGGTGTTGACCAATCTGGACTAATGATGACTGGAGTGGAAATCAATTTCTCTTTTAAGCACTTAAAGGCTATCATACAAGTATCATCAAAATTGAATTTTACTTCCTTACCCAAAAGTTTGCACAAAGGATGTGCAATTTTTTAAAAGTCTTTGATGAACCTCTGGTAAAAACCAGCATGCCCTAAGAAACTCTGAATGCCCTTCACTAAGATTAGTGGTGGTAACTTCTCAATGACTTCGATTTTTGCTTTTTCAACTTCCGGCCCCTGTTGGGACACTTTGTGACCAAGTACTATACCTTCCCTAACCATGAAGTGACACTTCTCCCAATTAAGAACCAAATTTGTCTCAACACATCTCTGAAGGACCTTCCCCAAGAGTGCCAAACATGCTTCGAAAGTATCACCCATAACCGAGAAGTCATCCATGAAGACTTCCATTGAATCCTCTACCATATCAACGAAAATAGATAGCATACAACGTTGAAATGTTGTTAGAGCATTACAAAACCCAAATGGCATTCGTTTGAAGGAAAAACTTTCATATGGACAAGTGAAAGTGGTTTTCTCTTGGTCATCTGGAGCAATAGAGATTTGATTATATCCGGAGTACCCATCCAAAAAGCAATACCATCCTCTTTTTGAAATCCAATCAAGCATTTCAGCCATAAAGGGCATGGGAAAGTAATCTGTTTTGGTCCACGAGTTCAATTTCTGGTAATCTATGCATACTCGCCATCCGGTCACTGATCTCATAAAAATAAGCTCTCCCTTGTAATTTGGCACTACCGTGATGCCTTCATCTTTTTGGTACACATTGGACTGGACTCACCCACTTACTATCCCTATTAGGGTAAATCACCGTTGCATCCAACCACTTTATTATCTCCTTTTTCACCACTTCTTGCATTGGTGGGTTCAATATCCTTTGATGCTCAACACTCAGCTTACATTCGCTATCAAGCTAAATTTTATGAGTGCAAATGTCGGGTGGAATGCCCTAAATGTCAGCGATTGTCCATCTAATGGCTTTGATGTATCTTCTCAATACTTCAAGGAGTAACTTTACTTGCCATTCAAGCAAGTCGGCAGCAATAATTATGGGTAAGGTGTTATTCGCCCCACAAGAATGCATATCAAAGATGGGAGGGGAGCACTTTGTACTCAAGCTTTGATGGTTCCTCCATTGATGGCTTTGCGGGAGGATTTTCCCAATTTTTCAGATCAATATCCAGCTTTAATGGAGTCTTTGAATCTACTACCTCATCGTAACCCTAGACTTTCGACTGATCATAGTTTGCAAGTACCACTTCAAGTGGCTGACTCATGCACATCAAATGGCTAACACTAGTAGCAGCTTCATCAATTACATCAATAGTCGAAACCACATGAATATCACTAGGGTGCTTCATAGATTTGCTCACATTAAAGGTTACTTCATATTTATTCACTCGGAACTTCAACTCTCCACTTTCAACATCCACTAACGCTCTCCTAGTTGCTAAGAAAGGCCTTCCTAAAATAATGGGAATTTCCACATCAATCTCGCAATCAAGGATGACAAAGTCGGCCGAAAAAATGAATCGGTCAACTTCTACCAAGATATCATAGAGTATTCCCACGGGGTGCTTGATAGATTGATCCGCCATCAAAAGCCTCATCGTTGTGGACTTCGGTTCACCCAATCCAAGTTGCTTATAGATTGCATATGGCATTAGGTTTATACTTGCTCCCAAATCACATAGGTCCTTGGCGAATTGGATCATACCAATAGTATAAGGAATGGTGAAGGATCCAGGATCTTTCTTCAATTGTTTCAAAGTCCAAGCTTCTTTTATTTGTGATTAATTCCTTCATAAACTTGGCATAACCCGGCATCTCCAATACTACCGCCACTAGAGGGAGATTAATCGATAATGTCTTAAACACTAATAAGGACTTCTTGAACTTTTCATCCTCATTTTTCTTCTTGAGACGTTGTGGAAACGGAGGAGTTATTTTGGGAAGAGGTTGGACCACTTTCGACATTAGGGGGCTTTTTGTTGCATATATTTGTAACTCTTTGGCAACACTTTGTTGGATGGGTGTCTCTTCTTCCTCAACACCCTTGTCTTCTGCATGATCTTGCTCTTTATCATGACACTTCATATCACCTACCGCTACTTTTCCACTATGCGTAACCAAAGCCAAACCTGTATCACCATTTTCCCCCATCATTTTTGGTTCCAATTATGCTGAAAGTAAACTCAATTGACCTTCAAGTAGCTTGATTGCATCAGCATGAGAGTTCACACTATTGTTTAATGATGAGAAATAGGTTTTCATCCCTTTTAGCAAATCATCTTGTCACGACCCAAGGCTACCCCCTAGATGTGACACAGCATACAAGACTTCGGAAAGTCTCACACAAGCCTCATAGCATATCATGACATAAGAACATAAGGGAAAATGTGGAAAATTTAAAAAGTTTCTTTACAGTCGAAGTCTTTTATAAAATGAGAGAGTATAACACCATGTCTCAAACCATCTATAATACTTAGATTAAAACTCTTGAATACAATCTCAGGGACATTGCCCTTACATAAGTCTAAAACATAAAATAAAGACTTAAAGGTCATATGGTCAAACCCTTGAATACTATGAGGACTCGCCAATCTTCTTCTTCTTGATCTACTATGGTCCTGTCCACGAGCGTAGAATCAAATATCTCCAAACCCTACACTTATAGAAATCTAGAAATATGGGTTAGCACAAAAATGTACCAAGTATGGAAGCCATTAATAAAAATTCTTAAAACATGCAAAAAGGAACATTTCAGTTGAAACCATGCTATATGCCACTTTTGAACATCATCTTTGAAATAGTTGGAGAATGTAGCTCATAAGACAAATCATGTACAATTCATCATAACATAAAGGATATCATCAAAATCACAAGCATAGTCTCCAACATAAACATAATGCATACTCTAATCTTCACAAGACATAGTTCACATACATAATTACATACCAAGACCATCTCATCATAATAGAACTATCACATAAGCAACCCTAAGCTATACTTTTGCAATGCATAGATAGGATCTCATAATCCTATCTACACTAAGTATCACTTTTAGGCCACCATAATCATGCATAGCATACATTGACCTTATCCATAGCCAACACTCATAGACAAGGAGATATTCATGTTCATAACTTGTAATAAGTAAAGTCACTCATAGCAACAATCCATATCATGGATACATAAATTCATATATCTTCATAGCATAAGGAAACCACACCATATCCCCTTTAGAAGTCTACTTGTGCAATGTATAAGTGAAGTCCCATAACCCCACTCACACTAAGTAAAGCTCATTAAGAAGTCATAAGTTTAGTCCATGTTCATATTCATGTTCATGTTCATAATTCATAATAAATCATGCATTAACTCATAGTCATCTTGTCATAAGAGAAACATACCACGCCCACTCTCAAAGCCTACTTGTGCAATGCATGAATGAAGTCACATACCCCAATTCATAATAAGTAGAACCCCTTGAGAAACCATAGTACATAATTCATGTTCTTGTCATAACTCATATTCTTATGATATAGGGAAATATAGCCTTAATCGACAAACACCATGTGACTTACATAGAATCTGGTGTCTTACCCCCACACCGAAAAGAGGTGTCCTACTTGCCTAAGGTAGGACTAACATATTAGATTTTAGGTGGATCCACTAGCTAAAGACCTATGTGGGCACATAGTTATGGGATAGGGAGATTGCTACTAGAAACTCGGACTACTAACGTGGAGGTTTCCATCTCATGAGATGACTATAATGGGAACCCAGACTACTAGCATGAAAGAACCCATCTCATACTCATATCCACAAGGTGATAAGCGTAATTCCCTTTAAATTCATATTAAGTCATTGCTTAAGTTCATGTTCATGAAAGAGTGCACTAGGCAGTCAAACCAACATAGCATCATAATAGCTCATAGACTCATTAGGTGAGAATGTCCTTTCAACCTTAGAATCATCAACATGTGAGTAAACCTTTCACATCATATTTGTAGTGTGTTTATGAGAATAGCCTTTCATTCAACACAACAATACTATCATAGTTATAAACATTTCATATATAGTCATGTATAAGGGTAAGGGGAGAATGATCTTTCAAAAATACCACAATTACACAATAGTCATAGGATCTTCACTTTCTAAGTGAATCATGAGTTCATACACAATTCTTATCAACATGTACAAACCCTCATAATTTGACCTTAAAAGGGCAATGAATCAACTCAACCCAAACATCTAGAATTACTACATTAGATAAGGGGAATATCATGATTCAATACTCAATCAACACCTTAGTCACATCATCATCATGTCCATGCATAGGGTGTGTGTGATTGTCCTCTCAATGACACAACAACAACATTATCATCATAGACACTTCACTCTCAACGTGTTCATAAAACATGCACATAATATCATAATCATACATACCCCTCATATCTTGCATTCAAGAATCATAGATCATGTTAAGTCAACACATCTAGGATTTACTATATTAACATGGATAGAATCATGACTCAAGTAAAACATTCCTTTCATGCATAAACTCACATGTTCATATTATAGGTCATGTGGGTGAAGTCCTTTCACAATCATGCCATATACAAATCAACATACATAATAGCTTCTTTCTTAAAGCATTAACATCCTTAGCTTATTCACATTAGCTTTTACCCTTAAAGCCCTAGGAGTCATCTTCATGTTACAAGCCTTACTCTCAAGCAATGCCTCCCATGATCAGTACGTATACATAATTCTCAAGGTAATCTAACTACATGCCTCATTCTTGATCAATTATAGTCATATAGTATCATATAAACTCAATCTCAAAACTACTCAACCATGATCCATCATATAAGTCCTAATCTAATTGATTCATGTCTAGAAGCTTTACTTTTAAGCAATTCATAACTAGGTCATCTAGTCTAATGAAATTCATAAAGAAGTTCATCATCCTTAGAAAGTCACATCTAACTCTCAATTTGCCTCTTTCATGACATGACACTAGAATATATCAATTTCACCATAGCATCTTAATTTTATCAAGGATGCATGTTTGATCATACTAAAGTCATGTAATTACACCATGAACAACAATTATTCACTTAATTGGGACAATATACAACAATACCCACATCATGAAGTCAATTTAGTAAAGGGGGGGATTAATGGGTTCTTGGGGGGATTTCATCATAAATCAACCATTAAACATCAATTCAATCGTAATTCATCATAAATGAATCAATGAAAATGTTTTGAAAAAGAACCCATGACTTAGATTGAAACCCTAGCTTTTGGGGGAAATTGGAAGCTTTGAAACCAAGTTTTGAAGGGACTCTATGGGTGAAGGCTACCCATAGATGAAAAGATACCATACCTTATGAAAATTTCCACACAAAATTGAAGAGAAAAGGCTGCTCCTTGACCCCTAGACTTGACCTTCTTCTTGTTCTTCAATGGAGTTTTAAAGAGAGAATATTTGGAGAAGGGAGTTGGTTATGATTTGGGGTCTTGAGATATAGTGAGTTCATAGGGTGTTTAATGACTTAAAATAGTTTATATATATGTATAAAGACTATTAAATGACCCCTACTTAAAATAATTAAATTAGCAATTATTTGAAAACACTTACCTTTGGCCGAATTGGAGGCAACATTTGTAGGCATGTCCTGCGACCTGCCCCCCGCGGACCGTGAATGGTTCCATGGGGCATGCTACAGGTTCATGGTTCATGACCTTCAGCTCCTTTTCAAGGCTACGCCCAGTAGGTCCTATCCGTAGGTCACCAAAAATTTGGCAGCTTGGCAGTTTGGCATTTAGGATTTAGGGTCCTCCTCGAGAACCCCTTGGTTGGTCCTTGGGAGTCGTACCTTGATGTTTAACCCCTAAACACCTTGTCCTAGGTACAGGAAGCCATTTTACACTTCTAAACCCCATATCAAACTCAACAACACACTTGTAAGGCTCTAGTCCCACCTACTAGTTTTTCGGGTTGTCACACATCCGAACTCTGAACTTTGTCAAGGATACGAGACAACAAATCATCCACTCGGGGACTACTTGCACTCCCTTTTTGACTTTGGGATCTCACTCAATTGAGTGTGGTCTTCTTCATGATCATCCTCTCTTCTCCAATAATCACTTTGCTCAACCCATTCTTGATAGTATCTTCTTTGCTCTTCTTCTTTGTGAGAGTTCGAACCTTGATTCCCACCCCGCTGTAAATAGTGTGGGTGGAAACCCTCCTCATATCTATTGGAATTCCAACCTTGATTCTCCCCCATCTTTGAATAGCCCAAGGAAGAACCCTCCTCAACTCTAAATTGTCACGACCCAAGGCTACCCCCTAGACGTGACACGGTGTATAAGACTCTGAAAAGTCTCATACAAGCCTCATAGCATATCTTGAACATAAGAGCATAGGAAAATAGTGCAAAATTTAAAACTTTTATTTACAATCGAAGTCTTTTATAAAATGAGAGAGAAACTATAACACCATGTCTCAAATCATCATAGCATAAAGGATATCATTATAATCACAAGCATAGTCTTCAACAAAATATAATGCATACTCAAATCTTCCCAAGGCATAGTTCACATACATAGTTACATACCAAGATCATATCATCATAATAGAACTATCACAAAAGCAACCCTAAGCCATACTTGTTCAATGCATAGATAGGATCTTCTAATCCTATCTACACTAAGTATCACTTCTAGGCCACCATGATCATGCATAACATACCTTGACCTTATCCATAGCCAATACTCATAGGCAATTATACATTCATGTTCATATCTTGTAATAAGTAAAGTCACTCATATCAACAATCCATATCATGCATACATAAGTTTATATATCTTCATAGCATAAGAAAACCACACCACAATCCCCTTATAAGTCTACTTGTGCAATGTATAAGTGAAGTCCCATAACCCCACTCACACTAAGTAAAGCTCATTAAGAAGTCATAAGTTTAGTCCATGTTCATATTCATGTTCATGTTCATAATTCATAATAAATCATGCATTAACTCATAGTCATCTTGTCATAAGGGAAACCTACCATGCCCACTCTCAAAGCCTACTTGTGCAATGCATGAATGAACTCTCATACCCCCATTCATACTAAGTAGAACCTCTTGAAGAACCATTGTAAATAACCCATGTTCTTGTTCTTGTTCATGTTACTTGTTCATGTCATGGTTCATGTTATTTTTATGTAAGGAAATAGCCTTAACCGACATAGACCAGTGAGCTACATGGAATTTGGTGTCATGCCCCCACATCGAAAAGAGGTGTCCTACTTGCCTAAGGTAGAACTAACATGTTTAGATTTTAGGTTGATCCACTAGCTAAGAACCTATGTGGGAACATAATTATGGGATAAGGAGATTGCTACTAGAAACCTGGACTGACTGACGTAGAAGGTTTCCATATCATGAGATAACATGTTTTGGGAACCCAAACTAACTGGCGTAAAAGGAACCCATTGGGAAGCCGGACTAACTGGTGTAAAAGCTTCCATCTCATTTTCATATCCACTCGGTGCTAAGTATAATTCCCTTTAAGTTCATGTTAAGTCTTGACTTAAGTTCTTGCTTATAGAAAGGTGACTTACCACTCAATCCAATACAACATCATGATATAGCTCATAGATTCATTAGGTGGGAATAGTTTTTCAATCTTAGAATCATTAATATGTAAGTAAACCTTTCACGTCATGTTCATAGTGTTAATGAGAATAGCCTTTCAATCAACACAACAACATTATCATAGTCCTAGACAATGCATGATTAGTCATGTGTAAGGGTAAGGGGAGAATGACCTTTCAACAACTACCACAATTACACAATAGTCATAGGATCTTCACTTTCTAAGTGAATCATTAGTTCATACACAATTTCTGTCAACATGTACAAACCTTCATAATTTGCCCTTCAAGGGTTATGAATCAACTCAACCCAAACATCTAGAATTAGCACATTAGATAAGGGGAACATAGAGATTAAATAATACAATTAACATTTTAGTCATATCTTAATCATGTTCATGGATGGGTGTGTGTGTGAGATTGTCCTCTCAATGACACAACAACAACATAATCATCATAGACACTTTACTCTCAAAGTATTCATAAACATGCACATAATATCATAATCATACATACTCTTCATATCTTGCATTCAAGGATCATTGATCATGTTAAGTCAACACATCTAGCATTCACTTTATTAGACATGGATAGAATCATGAATCAAGTAAGACATTCATTTCATGCATAAACTCATGTGGTCATATCATAGGTCATGTGGGTGAAGTCTTTTCACAATAATGTCATATACAACTCAACATACATAATATCTTCTTTCTTAAAGCCTTAACATCCTTAGTTTATTCATTTTAGCTTTTACCCTTAAAGCTCTAGGGGTCATCTTCATGTTACAAGCCTTACTCTCAAGAAATGCCTCACATGTTCATAAAGTATACCTAGTTCTCAAGGTAACCTAACCACATGCCTCATTCTTGATCAATTATAGTAATATAGGAGACATATAAACTCAATCTCAATACTACACAACCATGATCCCTCATATAAGCCCTAATCAAATCAATTCAATTCATGTTTTGAAGCTTTGATGAGTCCACAAAGTTGACTCATTTAGGGCTTTATTTTGATAGGAATAGTGTCCTCAAATGCTTATTTTGTCTCAATATCTTATGAAAACTCCTACGTTTTAGGTATTTGAAATTTTAGTGGAAGCATTGACACTAAGGCGCAAAAAGGAACAAAAATGCTGAAAAGAACGAACAGCTGAAGCCTGCGCATCGCCAAGCACGCTTGGCGATTTGCCGAAGGGACGCACTCCACCCTTTGTTCCAGTACGCAAAGCCTTGAAGAAGTAGGATCAAAAAGGCGATGAAAGGAGAAGTCGGTGTTTGGCCGAATAATTCTTCAAAGCAATACTAGGTCGCCCAATGACACAGAGCACGACAATGCTGAAGGCTAGTGCAAGACGGCGACAAACTACATCAAAGGGCGAATCGCCGAGTGAATCGGCGATTTCAACTAACCTCACCGAAAGATCCGCCATCACTATTTTCTGAAGTCTATAAATACTAAACTTGTTATTAATTTTTATGAGTGGAACATTTATATTAATTTCCAAAATAGAATAGTACTCTTTGGGATATTTTCTCTCAGGTTTGGATAGGGTTTTTGGGAGACTTGAAGAAAGAAGGATTTCATCTTTCCCAAGTTGCAAGTGGGTCTTCTCCATTCTTCTTCCTTTCCTTAAATCAAGGTTTAATTCCTTATACCCATTTGATTTTAGTATAATTTTAGGTGTATTTTGTTATTTCTTGATGTGTGGCTAAAAACCCCATTCTTGGGGTGTGATTTAGCAAATATGTGTTGATATTGTTGTTGGTGATTTCACCTAGTGGTTGTGGTTTAATTTAATGGGTTTGTAGTTGCAAATCCACAACCACCCATGTATTTTCAGCATGCCCGAGAGGGTGGTCGCGAAACCAAGACCGCTAGACGGATGGCCAAAGGAGTGGGTCAACATGAGGTTCAGCTCGATAGGGTGAGCCCTAGTCCCATATCCTAACACTCAGATTGAGAGAGTGAGTGGGGTAACGCGTAGGCTATCCTTCATGCGGCAAATGGGTGTCCGAGAGGAACGCATTTGAAACGGGTTAAGTTGCCTGAGAGGGAACTTATTTCCATGTAAAGCTTAGCCTAGTCACTATTATCTTGCAAATTTCCTATCGAAAGAATATACCCAACGATTTATCTCAACTTGTATTGCGGTCACACCCCAAGAACTTGTCCCCATACTTGATCTTCTTATTATTTTTGTTGTTTTTTACTACTTGTGACAAAACCCCCATTTGATATTTGACACATTTGTGTCACCCCTTTTAATTTACAATGTTTTTAATCGTTAATGTATTTAGCTACGACTAGTTCAAACTTAATTTTATTTTTCTACTAATTCTCAAAACCACTCCCTTGAGACATGACCCCAACCCTTGGTTGGATTACTATATTATCGACAATCGTAGACACTCGTATCGTAGGTTAGTGTCGTTGGTCACAATAAGCATCAAAATGGTGCCGCTGCCGGGGAGTGGTGTTGTTTGAGAATTTTAATACGGTTTCTGTTCTTATTAGTGGTAGTTTACTAATTTAATTTTTAGCTTTGTTCTATTGATTGTGTAAACATTTCAGAAAGCATGAGTGTTAACGGTACCAATAGGAGCCAAGTGGGCCATGAGGATGACATTGGCAACCTCAACGATGTCCAAAAGCCCAACATCAATGATCCACATCTCATGGGAGGTGTTGGATCCATCCGTCTACCTCCAGCAGAGGGAAATACAGTGTTCCACATAACAAGCACCATGTTGCAACTTTTGCAACTAAAGGGACTTTTCAGTGGATTAGCTCATGAGGAGCCACATGAGCATCTTCAAAACTTCGTAGATGTGTGTGGACCTTTCTCGTTCAAGAACATCTCTTAGGAATCAATTCGACTAAGACTATTCCCTTTCTCATTGATGGGCAAAGCGTGCAAGTGGCTAGCTGAGTTGTCACGTAAGTCGATCACTTCGGTGAAAATCATTGATTTGAATCCTCACATGAGCTGCAGAGCCTATTACAGTTAGCGAAGAAACTAAACACTTGGCGGTTCACCGAGTGAATGGGCGAACTTGACAAACATCGCCGAATGAGCGGGAATTGGACGGTTTTTACAAACAATAGGTTTAAAAGTTCTATTTCATTCACTTTCTCTCCCTGCTTCGTTCTATCAACCTCACACCCGCACTCTAGCCTTTTATTTCTTGCATTTTTATAGTATATTAAGTGTCAAATTGTGCACAGATTAGGATCGTATTGCTGCCTTGCACGTCAGTATAATCTAATTCAGCACCAAGGTTGGTAATCGAACCCCTCAGTTATTTTATCAAAATTTGTACTCAATTCCATGGTGATTGATAGTATAAAATTTGTGTTGAGTCTTTGAGTTGCTGGGATTGCATGTATTATAGGTTATGATTGAGTAGCTTTCGCGTGATTTGAGGGACTCCCATTCGACTATGCTTTGAGTTGAATTTTTTTTACCTGGCTGAAAAGGTGAAACTTCTATGGGTTATCGTTGAAATTGTGTCATCTGAGCTTAAATTGCATTATCTGGGTTGTGGAGTGAAATTTGAAAGAAATGGGTTGAAAATAAACCCGTTTGGCTGTTTGGCGAGATGAACAAACTTGCCGAATTGCTCGGCGATTCACCTAACGCTCTTATTCCATCTTTAACTGAATGCTACATGCAGTAATCGATTTGTAACTTTCAGCAGTTAGCCTAATGCCGCTAAGCACACTCAGCGACTCGCCGAAAGACTCCTTGTTCACCCCTTGCCTGCACCCTTGCACCTTCTGTGCTTCATTTTCAGCGACTGGTCTAAATGGATTAGTACTTCGCCAACTGGTTTGGTGAAGCTATTCTACACGCAAAATTCCCTTACCCCTGCTTAAAATATTGTCTAACTTTCCTCAAAGTCTTTTCCAGAAATGGCTAGACCAAAAGTTGCAGGAAGGGACATGCCACCCCAACATGTAAGAGCATGAGAGTTTAAAAGAGATGAAAAGAAAGCAGAGCTAGCTAGACAAAGGAAATATACCAAGGAAGCCAGGGCAAAGAGACAAATTCCCATCGACCCTAATGTGCCTCCATGGGCTCAAAGTCCAGTTAATGCAATACGGGCCTTCGGAGCAGCTCATGAGATAGATTAGATGATTGTAGCTAATCTTGCTGCAGAGGCCAAGGCAGAACCAAACAATGAGGACCAAAATGACAATACTCTTGGGACCATTGTTTCACTTCAGGGAGTCACTCCGGGTACGGATGCCCACACAGATGAAGCGACCCATTAGTCAGGACTCTCTCTTTACTTCCCTCTCTAACCTTTGCTATCTTCAAAACCTTGGTTAATTTTATTTGCATTTGAGGACAAATGATTTTTATTTGTGGTGGGGTGAGGCCCACTTGTGTGTGCTATTTGTGATTCGTGTTTTGTAACTATTTGGGTCGTCTGTTTTTTAATTGTGTTTTTAAAATTACTTTGCGATTGTTTGAGCTTGTCGCTCCGCTTATTTTTTTATTGCAAATTTTGACCCTTCCAAAAAATTATTATTATTTTTCAAAAAAATTTGCCACAGCTTGTGTTGAATGTGGTTGTTCTTTTGCAAAAATTTGAGTCTCGGTTTCGATCACTACCATGACTTCAATAGTGCCTACAATTGAACAAACATAAATGTACAACAACGATAAGGCCAAATGAAGTTGCATAGATAATATGTGAACTCTTTGCATCTCATTCTGATTAGCCATTTATCGAATTGTTTCTCTTGTAATGACCGTTGCTCACTAGTGAAAGTGTGTGGTCTTGTTTGACTTAAGTGTCGATGCCTTGTGTGATTAGCTTGCCTTGAACCTTGCATGAATAAACCTAGAATTTTCCCAGTTAGTCTAATTGATTTATAAAGGTGTGCTCTTGAAATGATCTTAGGCAACTTTAAAGAGTGTGATCCAAATTTGAAATATACCTCTTTTGTGGCCTACCCGTGAGCGTGTGAAACTCTTTTGAACACCGTTTGAGCCTTACCTTTGTTTGAAAGAATCTTGATGAACCCTAGACATTACTTGACCCACTACTTATATTCCTCTTGATTTGTGGTTTAGCGAATAGCCAACTTAGGCCAGAAGCCTAAGTTGGGGGTGTGTTAAAAAGTAAAAGGAGAAGTCAGGAAGTCCAAGAAAAGTCTCCCTTAACCCCTGGTGTTGCAAAACAATGGAAACCCTTAGGAAAAAAAATTGTGGAATAGAGTACCAAGGAAATCGGGTTTCCAAGCAATCCATGGAGGTGAATAAAAAGATGACATAGAAGCACTAGAAAAATAATTGATAAAGGAAAACAAGGGAATGCCTTGAGAATACCACATCTCACGAGGAAAAAGTCAATGAGCCTAAATGACCATACCTTTGCACCCATCCCCATTACAAGCCTTAGAAAGACCTTTTTTTATCTTGAGTAAGCCGAATCAAAAGTCGATTGGAAAATAAGGGCAAACCTATGGGTAAAAACATGCATTGTGTTCCTCTTTTTTAGTGTGACTTTTGCATCTGATTCCTGATCTTGAATTGATTAACCTCTGTGTGTGAATATGGAATCATTCTTTATGTGAGGGCAGTTACATACTTCCTATTGAGCTTGATTGCACAAGTAGCAAGTATCGCGAGCATGAGAATCTTTGATAATGGTGTGTCACAACTTGAATCTTTGAGTACACAATTGATCCTTGCATAAGTAAATTTGAGTCTGGATGTGTGCATTCATGATTTAGTCTTGTGTAGCATTATTTGAGACACCTTGTTGAATAGCTGAACTTGAGTTTGCTTGAGGACAACCAAATGTTTAAGTTGGGGGTGTTGATGAGTCCACAAATTGAACTCATTTAAGGCTTTATTTTGAAAGGAATAGTGTCCTCAAATGCTTATTTTGTCTCAATATCTAATGAAAACTCCTAAGTTTCAGGCTGAAAAGAACGAAGAAGCTGAAGCTTGCGCATCGCCAAGCACGCTTGGCGAATCGCCAAAGGGACACACTCCGCCCATTGTTCCAGTACGCGAAGCCTTGAAGGAGCAGGATCAAAAAGGTGTTTAATATGTATAAATACTATATTAAACAAACCCTACTTAAAACTAATTAAAATTGAATTACCTAACTACCTACGGGGTGTGGGTCCACCTACTCGTCGTAGGTGACATCCGTAGGTGGCCCTCTTTTGGGCAGTTTTTAAGCTCATTGATCATGTTAAATCAACACATATAGCATTCACTATATTAGGCATGGATGGAATCATGAATCAAGTAAGATATTCATTTCATGCATAAACTCATGTGGTCATATCATAGGTCATGTGGGTGAAGTCTTTTCACAATAATGTCATCTACAACTTAACATACATAATGGCTTCTTTCTTAAAGCCTTAACATCCTTAGTTTATTCATTTTAGCTTTTACCCTTAAAGCCCTAGGGGTCATCTTCATGTTACAAGCCTTACTCTCAAGAAATGCCTCACATGATCATAATGTATACCTAGTTCTCAAGGTAACCTAACCACATGCCTTATTCTTGATCAATTATAGTCATATAGGAGACATATAAACTCAATCTCAATACTACACAACCATGATCCCTCATATAATCCCTAATCAAATCAATTCATGTTCTGAAGAATTACCTTTAATCAATTCATATCTAGGTAATCTAGTCTAAGGAAATTCATAAAGAAGTTCATCATTCTTGGAAGACACATGTAACCCTCAATTTGCCTCTTTCAAGACATGACACTAGATTATATCAATTTCACCATATACCCTTAGGTTAATCAAGGATACATGTTTGATTATACTAAAATCATGTAATTACACCAAGAACAACCATTAATCACATAATTGGGCCAATATTCAACAATTCCCACATCATGAAGTTAATTTAGTAAAGTGGGGGAAATCTTGGGTCCAAGGGGAGTTTTCATCATAAAACAACAACACTCCATCAATCCAATCTTAATTCATCATAATCAACCATAAAAAAAACCATAATTAATCAATTGAAAACGTTTTGGAAGTAGACCCATGTCATAGATTGAAAACCGTAGGTTTGGGGAAATTGGAAACTTGAAAACATCTTTTGAAAGGACTCCTTGAATGAAACTTAATCAAGGATGAAGACTGCCATACCTTAGTTGTACAATACAACCAAATTCGTATTGGACAGCTCCCTTCTTCAAGCTCTAACTTGATCTCTTTCTTTGTTCTTCAGTGGAGTCTTAGCGAGAGAAATATTGGAGAGAAAGGGTGGTTACAATTTGGGGGTCTTGATATATAATGAGTTAATAGGGTGTTTTAATGACTTAAAATACTTTATATATATGTATAAATAATATATTAAACACCCCCTACTTAAAACTAATTATAAATGAGTTACCTAAGTCAACCCACATGTTGGCCGAGACTTTGACATAAATGCAGGCCTCACTCACGCCCACCACTCCCAGATCATGATTGGACCTACGGGCTATGCTTCTTGTCCCTAGGTCAGGTCTGAGGCTTGTTTTTGAGGGTCTGAACCAGACCCCCTACCTACGGGGCATAGGTCAACCTACTGGTTGTAGGTGCCATCCGTAATGGCCCTCTTTTGGGCAGTTTTTGAGTTCTTTGGGGTCTTGGGGGTTAAGCTATAGGGCCCTCCTCAAGGACCCTTGGTTGATCCTTCGGGGGGCATACCTTGACGTCTAACCACTAAACACCTCAACCTAAGCTCGGGAACTCATTTTACACTTCTTAACCTCCCACCAAACTCACACACTCTCACGTAAGGCTCTAGTCCCACCTACTAGTTTTCTGGGTCGTTACATAAACACTCCCCCTGTTCCTTTGGGCTTTTTTGCATTCTCTAACATTTGTGTTTGGAGGAGCTCCATTTGGGATAGCATCTTTTTTATGTTCTCATCCCTTTCTATTTCCTTACCAAGTTGCTCTTGAGTCATTCTGTAGCAAAAAGGCAAAACTTGATCTTCTTGAGTGTACCAAGCTTGATTTACCACCTCAAACGATTGGAACAGTATTCCCCCTCGGAATAATTGATCAGCCACTCCTTTATTTACCGAATCAAGACTCCGGTAGAAGTATCGGAGCAGCAAATTATTTGGTAGTCCGTGAGTCGGGCATTGAAGTACGAGTTTCTTAAACCTCAGCCACGTTTCATGGATGGGTTCACCCTCCAATCGCTTGAAACCTAGAATGTTATCTCTGAGTTTCATCATCCTCGATGGGGGAAACAACCTTGCATTGAATGTCATAGTAATCTGAAACAACCCCAAAAATGCCCGAAAATGTGCTTCGGAAACACCTATAATTGTAATTTCTATATATCTCAAAATATGTGCATGATTTAGGAAATTCAACTTCATATTCTTATTCATGGGGTCAGATTGAGTGGAAAATGGATCTAACCCGAATTTTAGAACAACCGTATCAAAATTCAAAAATCGCAAAAAAATGCGATTTGGAGGGTCAACTTTAAAGGGGCATATCTCTTAGCACACAAGTAACTATAAGGGACACAAGCTATTAAATTAAAGCTCTTTGAGTTAGCTTTCCAACGCACTTGGTTTCACCTCATTCTGTGTTAGGATGAGGGAGTTATGACCATTTTCGTAAAACTTGTCTGTGCAGATTTGCAATTTCCATTGAGCTATTTTTTTTTTTTAGGCTAAGTGTTGGGGACATTTTTTTATAAAAAGGGGATATGTCCCATACTTAGTCATTTTTAACTTCAAAAACACTCTCTAAGCCCCTCTCCAAAATTCCACGAATATCCTCAACCAAATTCAAACATCTCAAGCTCTAATTCTGGATTCAAGACTCAATCTCAAGCTTCAATTCTCCATTCCAATC
This sequence comes from Solanum verrucosum, assembly GCF_900185275.1. Lineage (NCBI taxonomy): Eukaryota > Viridiplantae > Streptophyta > Magnoliopsida > Solanales > Solanaceae > Solanum > Solanum verrucosum. Next base: position 659,933 of record NW_026020241.1, read on the forward strand.
TTCATCAAGGATTCTCTAAAGTTGAGGTATGTGGGTTTGATTGTGGAAACCTTTCTTTCCACAAGTCCAACCATTTATCCTCTATTTCTACTTCAAGTTTATGGGTCCTTATGGTTATTTATGAAATCTTGAAGTATGGAATTACTACTACACACCCTATTATGGTCTATTTTGCATATTATCATGAAATGGAATTATTATGTGATGTTTATGGTTTTCATGCTTCCACTATCAAATTATGAAGGTTGATATATATATATATATATATGTATGTTGTTGGTGGGCTGATTTATATGGATTTTGGAATTGGTTGGACTTAGTACTCTTGAAATACATGATTTTATTTACATGAACAGTAGCCCACCATGTGTTTGATAAAATGCCCATTTATAGAATTCTTAGGAAATGGAAGGTTCAATGTACGTCCTATGAATCGGATGGTTATATAATTACTGAAATGATGATGAAATGGACATATGTATATGATTTTCTCTATATAAGTGTTGTGAGTCGACCAAGCCTAGCTCGGGGAGGTTGTAGGCCCGGGTAACCGTATCGAGGGGTTGGTACCTTGGTTGCCTAGTACGGGGGGTAGTAGGCCCGTATAACCATATCGAGGGGTTTGTACCTTGGTCCCTAGCTCGGGGGGTGGTAGGCCCGGGTAACCACATTGAGGGGTTTGTACCTCTTTCGCCTCTCCAAGGGGGTGGTAGGTCTTGGAAATACTATATTGATGGTCACTCGCCACACATGTACTACGCCCCACTAAATATGATTATTATGTAAGCATCATTATACATATCATCTCATTAATATGCTATCTATCGGGTATGGTTATGCATTTTGCCTATGATGTCCATCTATTGTTGCATTGCATTGCATCCTATATACTTAGTACATTCAAACGTACTAATGCATACTCTATGCCTACATGATGTCACCATGTAGGGATCGGAGCATCGCTTGACCATCCTCCTCTGCGTGGCTAATACGATTTTCTATCGAGGTTATTGGTGAGTCATCCATTCCGGGGACGTTGCTTATGATCTCTTGCTATGTATAAGACTTTTCCTTTTTAGTTATGTGTTGACTATGAGGGTGAGCCCGGTAGTTTGTCTTGGCCCCCGCTAAGTAACCATGTTTAGAGGTGGTGCTAGAGAAGTTGTGTATTATGCTTGAGCTTGACTCATCTATGGTATTTATGTATCATTCTCTTTTTCTCTTGCTCCCTTAGTCCCGACTTCCCCTTGATTATGCTTATCGTTTATGGTCATTTTAATTGCTTCCGCGACCAAGGATGTGCAATGATATGCTATGAGGCTTGTTTGGGGTTCCTTCGGGTTCCCCATTCGCCAGTCACATCTAGGCCCTAGGCTTGGGTCGTGACATAATCTCATGCCACGATGTGATAGAATTCTTTGGTAACTCAGCCAACCATTTGCTAGCTTCCCCCATTAGAGATAGTAGAAATAACCTGAGTCGGATTGATTCTTGCGACACGTTCTTGAATGAAAACGGGCTGCAAACAGCTATAAAATTCCTCAAATGCTCATGTGGCTCTTCATGATTCAACCCTCCATAGAGTCCCTTCATTTGGAGGAGATGACGAGTTGTGATTGTGACATCAAATATACTATCATTTTCAGTTGATGGTGGGCAGACTGCACCAATTCCACCCAATTGGATTGGGTTGTGCTCACTATTAGCATCATCAATATCATCTCGGTGACTTGCTTGGCTACCATTCATCTCTGTCTCACTCATTCTCTCTTCTACTCAGCACAACCAATACAAACTCAATACAATCTGAATCAATTCAACTACAGCCAACAAATTCACAAGTTAAACTTAGATAAAAGAACTCTAAACAATGTTACTCCCCGTCAGCAATGCCATTTTGATATAATGTATCAACTATACGTCATCCGATACTAGGTGTAGACAGTCGTTAAGTAGTAAAACCCAACAAAATATTTGGAGTCGATCCCACAGAGAGTAGTTCTATTTTGAATTCAAATGTGAAGTTATAGCGGTGACTTTTTCAGCAGAAGGAATAAAAGTTTTTGGAAACTATGGACCCAATTAGAAGAGTAATCACAATTTCAAAGGGAGCGGTTTTAAACTTGTGAACAACTCCAATAATTAACTAGCAACAACCAGATAAGGAAAAGACGCTTGGGGGTTTGACTAACCAATTGCCAAGTTCAACTCAACGAGTGCAAATCATTAACCAAAAATGCTAATTCTTCATGGGTAGAATGGACTTTAAGTAAGGCACTTTTCTCTCGAACAATTACCTTGTTTACACTGAGTTCTGTTGAACCTTAAGCACTCCATAAATAGACCAGCCAACAATCTCACCACATCCACTCTCTCGAGCTAGACACATATGATGAATCTTGGGTTTCACTTTCTCAAGTTGAAACCTTCATGACCCACTAGCTATGTGTGCTAAGTTATCACCTTATCTCTACACCTCTCTCAAGAAAGCATAAAACCCTGAATTATATTAAAATATACATAAAATATAGAGATTAAACCACAGCAATAACTCAGAGCCACTTTAAATTAACACCAAAATTAGTAAAACTAACACCCATTTAGTCAAACGTAGAAATTGGTTACATTATCAAACCCCCAAGATTGGGGTTTTAGTCAATCATCGTAAAAGAAAGAAATTCAATACCTACCACATGCTCCATGGCTGGGTATTTCAAAATTGAAATTCTAAGATGAATAATATCTTTTCTATTACAATACCCAATTGAAATCTATTGCCAAAATTCCTTAAAATCAACAAGAGTAGTATTTTTGCTCTCTCTATTTTGTTCCTCACAATGACTGAATGCTTTCTCTCTCTTCCAAAAATCCATTTATACTAATAGAAGGTGTGGCTTTTTGGGTCCAATCAGCGAGGAAAGTAGGGCTTCGCCGATCATTCAGCGACTTACCAATCATCTTTTCCTCTCCCCTTCTTTCTTCACATTTTTCTCGTTCAAACATTGTAATTTTAGGCAATCCAGATCGGGATCGCCGATCTTTTCCACGATGCGCCCTTTAGTCTTTTAGCTCCCCAATTTGTATTCACCTTGATCTCAATCAGAACTTTCGGCGACATGGTCATCCTTCATCGATGCAGTCGGGAAATTGCCGATAGGGCATGCAGTTGCCTAAGTTCTTCCTGTTTCAGGTTCATAGTTCTGTAAATTTAGGTGATCCAGGAGTGACTTGGCAATTCGATGAGTTCTCTTGGCAATCGTCAGGCTTGTTTTTCTCTCTTTTTCAGCTTATTTTGTCCTTTTTGCCTATTAATGTCCTAGATTTGTTCCTCAACCCATATACCTGAAAATCAAGGATTTTTCATCAGTTCATGGGATAAATTTAGCATTTGAGGACACTAAACCTATATAAACAAAGCCCTAAATGAGTCAAAATCTCAGACTCATCAAGTTGGTTCGAGGTGTTCATAGATTGACCCGATTGGGTGTTTAGTTAGTGGATTCCACCAAAGGTGATGTTATGGTTCAAAATGGTTTCGAATTGTCTTTTGTGGCGGATGTGAAATCTAAGCAAGGCCTTGATCCAATTTTAGTTGAATTAAAAGAAGCGATGCTTAAGAAATCCGTTGAGGCTTTCTCCTAAGAAGGAGATGGTGCGCTTAGATATCATTATCGTTTATTTGTTCCAAATGTTGATGAATTTAGGAAAAATGTTTTGTTAGAAGCCCATATTTTGCGGTATTCCATTCACCCGAGAGCCACCAAGATGTACCATGATTTATAGGAAGTCTATTGATGGAATGGGATGAAAAAGGATATTGTGGGATTTGTGGCTAAGTGTCCGAATTGCCAACAAGTGAAAGTTGAGCATCAGAAACTGGGAAGTTTGTCACAAGATATTAGCACCCCTACTTGGAAGTGGGAAGATTTAAACATGGACTTTATTGTTAGTTTGCCTCACACCCGGTGACAACATGACTTTATTTGGGTTATAGTAAATCGGATGATGAATTTGGCTCATTTCCTTCCTTTCAAGGTTTCCTATTCAGCGTAGGACTATGCCAAGTTATACTTGAGAGAAATGGTAAAGTTGCATGGAGTGCCTTTGTCCATTATTTTGAAAGTCTTTCCAAAAGGGTCTTGGTACTCGAGTGAAGCTTAGTATGGCCTTTCATCCCCAAACTCATGGACAAGAGGAGTGTACTATCCAAACTTTTGAACATATTTTAAGAGCTTGTGTGATTGATATTAAGGGTAATTAGGATGACAATTTTCCATTGATTGTGTTTTCTTATAACAATAGCTATCACTCGAGTATTGATATGGCTCCATTTGAGGCATTATATGGTAGGAGGTGTAGATCTCATATAGGTTCATTTGAGGTGGGTTAAGTCACCCTAATAGGTTCTGAATTGGTACTTGAGGCCATATAGAAAGTTTGAATTATTAGAGAAAGGTTGAAAATAGCTCAAACTCAGCAAAAATCATATGCCAATGTGAGATGAAGAGATCTTGAGTTTGATGTTCACAATTGGGTTTACTTAAAAATCTTACTTATGAAGGGTGTATGAGGTTGGGTAAGAAGGGGAAGCTTAGTCTCTGATATATGGGCCCATATCAGATTTTGAGGTGTGTTGGTAAGGTTGCTTATGAGCTAAATTTGCCAAATGAGTTGGCATCGGTGCATCCAGTTTTCCATGTCTCTATGTTGAAGAAATGTGTTGGTGATCTGACATCCATAGTTTCCTTAGAAGGTTTAGGAGTTAAGGATAATCTTTCTCATGAGGAAGTCCCGGTTGAGATTTTAGATTGGCAAGTTAAGAATTTGAGAAATAAAGAAGTAGCTTTCGTGAATGTGTTGTGGAGGAATCAGTTAGTTGAGGGTGCTACTTTGGAGGCCGAGGCCGATATGATGTCCCGATATCCTCATCTCTTTCCTTCTACTCCCACTCTATCTTGAGGTAATGAGTTCCTCATGGTTTGTTCTTTGTTTTGGAGTCATGTGTTTTATGTGTTTCCACGATTTCCTTGCTATGCATGATTTATGAAAAGTTCAAGTTTTGAGAAAATCAGTCAATTCGATAGACTTCTACATGTTTATGTGCAAATGAGTATGAATTGCATGTAGACTACTTGATATGATGACATGAGCATGTTTTTAGCTTTGATTGAAGTTTCCTCCTTGGATATATGCATTTGAGTATGTTGTTAGCTTGGAGTTGATGCTTCCTCCTTGGATATGTGCATTGCATGCATGATGGGCTATTAGATCTAGTTTCTCCCCTCTCATGATGTTTTAATATCATCCAATCTTGGAGTCGATAGTTCCTCCTTGGTCGTATGCATTTAGATGAAGTTGCATTGTAGGTTGGGTTGTTAGTTTCTCTCCTAGTCTTTTCGTATCAGCTTGAATCACATTCGACGATGAATGATCCCAAGGGAGAGATATTATAACACCCCGTATCCAAAAAAAGGAAATTTACCCATTTCTAGAAGTCACAGGTGTCAACCCACGCTGGCCACCTATGGCCCGTAGATGGGACCACAGACCGTATGTGTGATCCGTCGTTGACCACATTTGCACTGCCCAGAAGGGTCAGAATAATGGCCAGACCAACAGACCATTGGTGGAACCACGGTCCATGGTTGAGGCCCATTGTCCAAGACCCTTAATTGGGAGTTTCTGACCACCATTGACGACCATGCAGGACGGTCCGACCTCCTAACCACGGTCCGTCGGTAGTGGCTGTGGGTCTCAGCTGGCAGTTAAGTTTCAGGGGTAGTTGGATCTATTCCTAATTAATTAACTCATATACTACGTCGTTTTACCCTTCACTAAGATATGTGTTAGTACTAAATAATGTACCAAGTATGATAGCAATGCATAAAATATTTAAATTGTGCTAAAAAGGAACATTTCATTTCATGACATGCAATTGACCAAGCTAAAACATGATATAAGAAAGTTAGAAAACATAAGTCATAAAACCAAGGTCAATGCAAGCTAATCATTTTTAAAGCCTTTGAACACATATGAGATATGTCTTGAAGTAACCTTAGTTCATTATTAATATGGGGGATCAACCTTAACTGACATAGAGACTATGTGAGCTATAACATGATCCCCGGTGTCTCCCACATCGAAAAGGGTTGTCCTACTTTCCAAGGTAGAACCATGAACTTCTAGCTTAAGTGGATCCACTAGCTATTGTCTATCTAGACAATTATCCTATGGGGCCTCATACGTAAGGGGCAAGGAGACTGCTTTTAGAAACCTGACCTCTACTCACGGGAGAGTTTCCATCTCAATATCCTCCCTATGCTAAGTATAAATCCTACGGAATAGTCATTTCTTCTCATTCTTATTATCCATGGAAAGGCACGTCATTTTTCCAATCTAAGTTAATTCATAAAAAATGGAAAGGTAGCATTCATAACCAATCCAAGCTAGGTTCATTAGGATAGCTCTTAATCTTTGATTCAATTAGGTGAGAAAGCCTTTCAATCTTAGAATCATTATTATGTGAGAAAACCTTTCACATCCTACTCTTATTTGTATATGAGAAAATCCTTTCAATAACACAAACATCATCATCATTGATACTTTACTCTCAAAGCATCCTTAAAACATTTGCATAGATTATATAAGAAAACGCATAAATCCATAATTTACCTTTCAAGTTCAAAACTCACTTTCAATCATCAACATTTAGAAAACAAAGGTTAGATGTGTATTTCATCATAGATTCATGTAAATCTAGCAATACATGCTTGATTTCATAAAAGTCTTCCTTTAAGATCAAAATTCACATCATATGATTCATAACTTCAAAACATGGAGATTACATGGGTTCATGGGGGAAATCATTATAACATCATAGAACTTCATCAATTCATGCACAACATATCATAATTCAACCATTTAAATCAATAAGGAAAAGAACCCATGATAATTAAAGAAAACCCTAACTCAATTGGAGTATTCTACCTTTCGAAATAGAAAAATTTGGAAACTCCATGAATGAAAGGAATCCGTGGATGAAAACTATCATACATCAAAGCAAAGTGCTTATCTTCAATGGAGGAATTAAGACTTGACTTGAAACCCTAAGTTGAACCCTTCTTCTTCTTCATATTCTAGAGAGAAATATTTTGGACAGGAGATTTGATCTTCTTTTAGATTCTTAAGAAATTGGGTCTTAAATTAGGAAAATTTGAGGGAGAACTCTTATATAGGTCTTTAGATGAAGGGTAAAATGACGTAGTATCGAATTAAAATTATCTTAAAAGACTTTTAAGACCCTGACTTAAAAACTGAAAACAAGGCATGCTAGAGCTCGCCAAAGGCCACTCAGCGACTCGCCAAGTGAGCTTTTAGCTCGCTGAAATTACAGTAAATCAACTTGGAGGTTAAATCAACTTAGGCGATGGGGAGTCGACTTTGGTGACACGCCGAATGGAATGGCGAGCTTGACTTAGCTCACTAAAAGTCCAAAAAACTCGACATCATAGATCAAGCCAAAAGGCGAGGTAGGTCTACTCGGCGGACCGCCAAGTCAACTAAGAAGTCAATATTTTCCCTTCTCTGAATTCGAGGTGTTACATTATATCCCCCTTGGAATCATTCTTCCTCGAATTATATTCAATCTATTACCAAAAGAGTAGGAGAGAAACAAACAACCAAATCATCAATGCAACTTCATCTAAAGGCACATAACCAATGAGGAATTATTGACTCCATGCTAGGATGTTATCAAAACATCATAAGAGGGATGAAAATAAATCTAGCAGCCCATCATGCATGAAATGCACATATCCAAGGAGGAAAAATCAACTCCAAGCTATCATCCAAGGAGGAAACATCAACTCCAAGCTAAAGTCATGCTCATAACATCATATCAAGTAGTCTACATGCAATTCATACTATGTGCACATAAACATGTAGAAATCAATCAAGTTGAATCATTTTCTCAAAACTTGAACTTTTCATAAATTATGAATAGTAAGGAAATCATGGATACACATAAGACACATTACTCCAAAATAAAGAACAAACCATGAAGAACTCATTACCTCAAGCTAGAGTAGGAGTAGAAGGAAAAAGATGAGGATATCAGGACTTCATATCAGCCTCGGCCTCCCAAGTAGCACCCTCAACTAAATGATTCCTCCACAATACTTTCACGGAAGCAACTTCCTTGTTTCTCAACTACTTAACTTGCCGGTCTAAAATCTCAACCGAAACTTCCTCAGAAGAAAGACTTTCATCAAATCCCAACCCTTCTAAGGGAACTATAGATGTAGGATCTCCAACACACTTCTTAAGAATGGAGACATGGAAAATCGGATGCACCGATGCCAACTCATTTGGCAATTCTAACTCATAAGCAACCTTACCAAGACGTCTCAAAATTTGATATTGGCCTACATATCGGGTACTAAGCTTCCCTTTCTTACCAAATCCCATTACACCCTTCATGGGTGAGATTTTCAATTAAACCCAATAATGAATATCAAACTCAAGATCCCTTCTTCTCACATTGGCATATGATTTTTACCAACTTTGAGCCATTTTCAACTTTTCTCTTTTAAGTCAAACTTTGTTTATGGCCTCATGTATCAACTCGGGACCTATTAGGGAAACTTCACACACCTCAAATCAACCTATGGGAGATCTACACCTCCTACCATATAAGGCCTCAAATGGAGCCATATCAATACTCCAGTGATAGCTATTGTTATAAGAAAATTCAATCAATGGCAAATGGTCATCCCAATTACCCTTAAAATCAATCAGACAAGCCCTTAACATATCTTCCAAAGTTTGGATATTACGCTCCGCTTTCCCATCAGTTTGGGGATGAAAGGTTGTACTAAGCTTAATCCGAGTACCAATACCCTTTTGGAAAGATTTCTGAAATTGAGAAGTGAATTGGGTACCACGATCGAAAATAAAGGACAAAGGCACTCAATGCAACTTTACCATTTCTCTCAAATATAACTTAGCATAGTCCTCCACCGAATAGGAAACTTTGAGGGGAAGGAAATGATACGATTTCGTCATTCGATCTACTATAACCCAAATCGAGTCATGTTGTCGTCGGGTGCGAGGCAAACCAACAATAAAGTCCATGTTCAAATCTTCTCACATACAAGTAGGAAAGCTAATATCTTGGGATAAACCTCCCGGTTTCTTATGTTCAACTTTCAATTGTTGGCAATTAGGACACTTAGTCACAAATTTTGCAATATCTTTCTTCATCCCATTCCACCAATAGACCTCCCGCAAATCATGGTACATCTTGGTGGCTCCCGGGTGAATAGAATACCGCGAACTATGGGCTTCAGACAAGATTTGTCCCATCAAGTCATAGACATTCTGAACACATAAACGACCTTGATACCTAAGTACACCATCTCCCCCTTAGGAGAAAGCCTCAATGGATTTCTTAACCAACGTTTCTTTCAATTCTACCAAAATTGGATCATGACCTTGCTTGGCTTTCACACTTGCCACAATCGACGATTCGGATCCATTGTGAACCACAACACCACCCTTGGAGAGTCCACTAACTGACCACCTAATTGTGCAAATCTATGAACATCTCGAACCAACTCTTTCCTTTCCTCTTCAATATGAGCAACACTACTCATAGATAATCGACTAAGAGCAGATTCCACCATATTTGCCTTTCAAGGGTGATAGAGAACACTCAACACTCATATCATAATCTTTCAATAACTCAAGCCACCTTCTTTGGCGAAGATATAGATATTTCTGATTAAACACATATTGCAAACTCTTGTGGTCGATAAACACATTTACATGAACTCTATACAAATAGTTCCTTTAAATCTTTAAGGCAAAGACAACCGTCGCTAATTTGAGGTCGTGGGTAGGGTAATTCATCTCATGAATCTTAAGTTGCCTTGAAGCATAGGCAATAACTTTCCCATTTTGCATGAGTACACGTCCTAGCCCAATTCTCAAGGCATCACAATAAATGACAAAGCCATTCATTCCTTCCGGTAAGGTCAACACCAGAGCAGAAATAAGTCTATCCTTCAACTCTTGGAAACTCTTCTCACACACTTCGGACCAAATGAACTTAGCTTTCTTTTGAGTCAAAGTCGTCAAAGGAGAGGCAATTGAAGAAAATCCCTCAACAAACCTTCTATAGTAACCGGCTAAACCCAAGAAACTTCTAATATCTGAATGGGTTAGAGGTCTAGGCCAACTCTTGACCGCATCCGTTTTCTTAGGATCTACCTCTATACCCTTACTTAAAACAGTATGGCCAAGGAAAGCTACGGAACTTAACCAAAATTAATATTTGCTAAACTTTGCAAAGAGTTGTTGATCCTTAAGAACATGCAACACGATCCTCAAAATATCAATATGCACATTCTCATTTCTCAAATAGATCAATATACCATCAATGAACACAATTACAAACATGTCAAGGTATTGTCTAAACACCCTGTTCATCAAATCCATAAACACCACAGGAGCCTTTGTCAACCCAAATAACATTATCAAAAACTCATAATGACAATACCGAGTTCGAAAAGCCGTCTTTGGAATATCATCTTCCTTCACCCTCAATTGGTGATAACCCGATCGAAGATCAAACTTAGAGAAATAACTTACTCCTTGAAGTTGGTCAAACAAATCATCTATCATTGGGAGAGGATACTTATTCATAACGGTCACCTTATTCAACTAACGGTAGTCAATACACATACAAAGAGAACCATCTTTCTTTCTAACAAACAAAACTAGAGCACCCTATTGAGAGAGACTCGATCAGATAAAATCCTTATCCAACAAATCTTTCAATTGTTCTTTCAACTTCTTAAGTTCAGTCTCAGCCATTTGGTAAAGAGGGATAGAAATAGGTTGAGTATCTGGGATAAGGTCAATACCGAAGTCTATTTCCCACTCAGAGGAATACCAGGTAAATCATCTGGGAACACTTCAGAAACTCATTAACAACGAGGATCGACTAGAGAGTAGGGGTTTCGGAATCTACATCCCTCGCCCTAACTAGATGGTAAATTCAACCCTTAGAAATCATCTTTCTAGTTATAAGATAAGAGACAAACGGACCCTTAGGCATAGAATTTCCCTCTTCCACTATAGGACAAGCTCATTCAGGAACTGAAACATGACTACACTAGTTCTACAATCAATAGAAGCATAATATGAGTGCAGCCAATCGATACCAAAGATAACATAAAAATCTAGCATATCAAGCTCTACCAAGTCAATAAGAGTAACTCTATGGTACAAGGAAATGGGACACTTTATATAGACCCTATTAGCCATAATAGAATCACCAACAGAAGTATAGACAGAAAAAGGATCTAACAACACATCATAGAGCACATCAAATCTCATATCGACATATGTCTTCATAAAAGACAAGGTAGCACCAAGATCAAGTATAGCATAAACATCAAGTTGGAAAACTTTTAACATACCAGTAACCACATCGGTAGAACCCTCTTGTTCACCACGAATATGAAATGCATAGAATCATCTCTGCTTAGGAGCATTGGGTCCCGAACCACTAGTAGGAGCCTGTTTGCCCTCTCTTCTTTTGGCGTAAGCATCGGGCAATCCCTCATTTTGTGACCACTTTTACCACAACCAAAGCAACCATTCTTGCCATCTAGGCACTTATCCTCGTTCTTTCATCCACACCTAGTACAAGTAGACATAGGTAATGAAGATCCACTACCATTACCTCCTTGAGTCTTAGAGTTAGATACCCTATCTTTGTTTGACTTTGGAGGAGCATCGGAGGAACCTTGACCAGAAAACCTTTGCCAAAATCTTGGACGACCATGTCCATCGGACCTTGCATTAGAGAAATTTTCATCACGGGCCTTAGCCGTCTTTGTCTCCCTAGGTTTTCCCTTAAGTTTTTCCTTCTCAAATTGTTGTGCATGAACCATGATACAAGAGACGTCGATGTAATTAAAGAGCATGGAGTTATGATGAGTCCAAGATTTAGACTCATTTAGGACTTTGTTTACATAGATTTAGTGTCCTCAAATGCTTAATTTGTGCCAATAACGGATGTTAAATCCTTGATTTTCAGGTATATAGATTGAGGAACAAAGCAAGGAAACTAACAGGCAAAAAGGAACAAAACAAGCTAAAGAAATGAACAAGTGCGAGCCTGAGGATCTCCAAGAGCACTCGGCGTGTCGCCGAGTAGGTAATCAGACCGCATAAAGTTCCAATGTGCCAAGCCCTAAAGGAAAAAACCAAGTTGGCGATGAAAGGGAGCAGTCGGTGGATCGCCGAGTGATTCTGCGAAGCCAAGATATATCGCCCAAACTTACAGACATTGAGGATGTTGAGTACCAAGGCAAAAGGGCGATGGAAAAGAACAAAAGGCAGCTCTCCAAGTAGTTCGGTGAGCCCGACTTACTTCGATGAGTGACTCTTCGCAGCACATTTTTGGCAACTATAAATACGTTTGTGAACATTTAGTTTAGTATTGATTTCACGTATCAGGACAGTTCATCCAATACTAAGTGTCAATGATCGTTAGTCAGTAATATAACCCAACTAAGTGAGTTGGGGTCAAATACCACAAGGAGTGGTACGTGCTTAAGATTCAAGAGCCAAGAACAAAGATGTTCAAGTCAATCATAGGTAAAAACATTTATGAATAAAAACTTAGTTCAAATTAAAGGTGACACTGTGTCAAATATAGGGGGGTTTGATTGTAACTATCAACTACACTAGCAGCAAATAATACCAATTAACAAGTAAAGAGACGGGTTCTTGGGATGTGATTGGATTATAGGCTAAGGTATACAATTGGGTAATTGCAACTGATAGTAAATAGTTGTAAATCAGTGAATGATACGCTGAAATTACACCTCCCTGAAGAAGCATAAGAGAACGTTATCATGTAAAGAACCCAACTTGTAGGTTGGGTCAATCCCACTAGGAAAATGGTTTAGACTTAACTTTAACCAACAATTATATTTGTTTAGTCAAATTACTTCCAGAAACAAGTAATTAAAGGGGGGAGGGGTTTGTGGAACAAATTGTAAGAATTCAGTAAGTAATTAGTAAACAAAAGTCAATTTCGGTTGTTATCAAGATGAGAGAATTAACTAGGGTATGTGTTCCCCACAAACTCATAACGCAGTAATCCTAGTAATAGCAATGTGTACTACATGCAAAGTGATAAGTCAGGTATCTCTAAATCCTTGGTCTAGCATCTAGAGAATTGCACCCTGCACCTTGATCCGGCTACGTGTGTATAACTTACTAACCCTTGCATTTACCTCATATTAGACATCACATCGATGTTTGGCTTATTTATTACTTTGCACCAATCGACACTAGCCTATTAAATAGTATCACACTAAATCTATGTTGATAATTCTTTTCTTGTTGATTACCTCCTTGGTCCGGCAAGTAGCAACAAGGTGAGTTCTAACGCATGCACTCGTTAAAAAGACTTTTAAATGAAAGAATTATCAATGCATGCAACAACACTATTCAAGAATTGCTTAGTTACTATTCATACTTTGTTAATCGCTCATGGTTCCCACAACCTAGTTGTGGAGTTTAGTTACCCATAATCATATGAACACAATTCATTGTTTTAGATTAAAGAATTATGAAGTTACGTAAGAAGAAGAATAAACTTAGAAATTCAACTTGAATTGCAACACCAAAATCTTCAAAACGAACTTAAGAAATCAATAATTGCTAGGTTTGCAAGAATAATATCCCAAATCACAAAATATAACTAAAGTAATAATGTATAACCCCCAAAAACGAGGTTTACATGCCCTATTTATGGAAAACAAGTCCTAAATTAAAAGGGAAACAAAATTAGGAAAGTTTGTTCAGGCACGCGTCTTCATTTCATGAGACTGACTCACGGACCATCAATGGATCTACGGTCCGTGAGTCCCTTCCGTCTGCCAGGACTTAGAAAATTTTTCAACTTCCAAAAATCAGATTCTCTAAAGCAAACGACAGAACTGCAGTACTAACCGTAGATCGATCTACGGTCTGTCAATCCCTCTCCGTAGCTCCACACTTAGAATCTTCAAACATCAGGTACTGGAACCCTCGCAGTATCATTCTACGGATCAGCAGTAAAGTCCGTAGATCAATCTACGGACCGTCAATGGCCACCGTGGCTCCACACTTGGTCAGATTTCCCTGATTTGCCTTCCATGCCTTGCCTGCTAATCTACGGTCACCATCTACGGAGTGTCAATAGACCTACGGTCCGTAGACCACCTCCGTAGATGCCTTATTCTACATTTCTTTCAGTTGTCTCTTTACGTCCGCACCTAAACATCTTTCCTGCAAAACATGATAAAAACCAATACAAAAAGGCCTTAGACACACACAACTCTTAAGTGAAATGTATTAAAAATACCGTGAAATCATGGTATATCAACATCGTCAACTTAAATTTGTTGTTTTTCCTCAAGCGACGCACTAAGACTCTAAACGACACTTGTATAGACACAAGCAATTTAAGCACAAGCAATCATATGGCTCTCTATCTCAACTCTCTTTTCTGGTGCAAAATCTGTTCTTTTAGACTCGACAAGCTAATTTATGCGGATCAAAATATGACAAAGATCGACCAACCAACACACAACATACACTGCTTAACTATCACCAAGGTACCAACTTTCTGACAATGTAACGAGTGCCCTTACTTCAAACAAAATCCCTTTTTCACACCATGAATATGAATTTGAGTACAGGGATTCATTCAATACTCACACTCAGAAGTAACTTCAAGTACAGTTAGTGCTCAATATCATAGGCTTTCCCTTATTTTCACTGTTAGACTCTCCAAACTAGATTCTAGGATCACTATAGGACTTTCTTAGCTTGTAACGTAGGCTCAGGGTCAGGTGTGGTACATTTGGGTCTTCTTAGTGACTTTATGTTCCCCTTGACATTACACTAGGCTTTCTACTTCTTTTTGCCCTATTTTTGAGATCCTACTGTTTTACCTTTTTTCCTTTGATTTTCTTCAACCATGGATGTAACTTTAGACTTTGTCGCTCTTTATTTTTCACTTTCATCTTTTTCTTGTGTTTTATTCTTTTCTTTAGCTTTCAACAAGACACATCATTTCCTCTCTTTTCTTTTTCTCTTTTCTCTTTTTCAACATCAAACTCTTTTCATACCCATTTTTCTTTTGGTTTCTCTCTTTCACAGCCACCCTCAACTTATGGGTTTTCCATTGGTTGAGGTGCACAATACCCGATGTCGGATCAGGGCCAAGATTGAAGTTGCTTTTTACATTAGCCACCCTCAACTTATGCTTTTGGCCTAAGTCGAGGTGCACATGTCCAAGGAGGGACCGGGGACAACATAGTAGATTATGGGAAGATGAGTTAGAGGTTTAAAAAGAAATGGTCTAATTTAGGCTCAAAGCATTTGGATCAAATGGAGTATTTAGTTCATTTGGTTGGATTCTCTTTTAGGCAATTTGTGGACTT
This sequence comes from Solanum verrucosum, assembly GCF_900185275.1. Taxonomy (NCBI): domain Eukaryota; kingdom Viridiplantae; phylum Streptophyta; class Magnoliopsida; order Solanales; family Solanaceae; genus Solanum; species Solanum verrucosum. The sequence continues at coordinate 675,445 of NW_026020241.1, forward strand.
ATCATAACAAGGGCCTATGATCACTTCCTAGCCTCTAGAGTAGATTGTCTTAGCATGACTAACCAGGCAAGTTCTAGATTGGCACAAAACTGTTTGAACAATCAACTATTCTCACACACTCTTGGCGCATAGTTTCATTATCAGATTACCTAGTTCAAGTTTAGCTTAAGTCAGGCCATCAAGTTGATTCATTATCGTGTCATACTCAGAGCCAACACATTCAAGTTATCTTAGCTTACAAATTTTAGCACACATCACAAAATTTGGACGGGTATCATTTTTCATAGGCCATCATGCTTCATTATTTTTCATGCTTCTACACATACGATCCTAACACATGCCGGTTCAACAGAAATTAAACAGTCTCTTGGGGAAAAAAAACACAGGCAAGAAAACCCCAAGAGAGGATTATGAGTTGGGTTACTCAGATTTCACCCTATCACTCACAATCCATTTACCCCACCCCCAACAAAGAACAGTGCAATTGTCCCCAATGCACAGAAAAACAGTAAAAAGTAATGGATGTGGGTGAAGCAAACCTGAGGCGCATAGCGCCGACGAACCATCAACAAGCGGGTGGGTCCAGTTTCCTGGTGCCCGCTAAATCAACACTCGAGTAACCCTCAGTAGTGCCCACATCAACAAGGATAGCACCATCAGTAGTGCTATCTGTGACTCTAACTGCACCATCAGTGGTGCTCACATCAATCGCCACAGTAGGCAGAACCTCAGACATGGGCATAAAACTTGACGCCCCAGCAACCATCTCACGGGCCCTCTACTGCCTTAGCTGCTCATCTATTATGGAGGCTTTCCATGCCTTTTTCTCCTGCCTACGCTGCCTTTTTCTAGCCTTTTCCTCCTCTGTGAGCTCAGTTTTGTGACTAGAATGGTGCCTCTTACCGCGGGCACGTGCAGGCTCGAGTTGCACATCCGCATCATCTACACTGAATAGTGCACCCAGGACTGTATCGTCGCCTAATGCAGAGGGTGCAGCCTGTGGCTCAACAACTGGTGTGGCCAGGATGGTGTCAACATCGGCCTGGAGACTAGCTAACTCGATCCGAAAAGAGGACATATCAGTAGTAGGAGCTGGCCTCTCTAGAACTCTCAACTCAAAAGCATCGAGCCACTTATGAACTGCTTGGACCTTTTGGTCCATTTTTTCCTCCATCAGTGTTTCTACTCTCTCTTAGGACTCACCAATAAACTTCCGCATCCAGGGCTTAATGTGGTGCAGCAAAGTGGCCATTTGGGCCTCTAACTTCTAGACTCAGGCTAGTGGTATAACATTGGCTCCCAATAGTGGGGTGGCTCTAGATGACTAGCGGCCTGGGAAGAGGAGGCGGGGGCATATCAGTGTGAGCTGGAGGGATAGGCTCATCACCATGCATCTGCTTCACCGCATCTACTAAATCAGTACCCAATGGCACATCAATCTGTAGCCCTCTGCGAGGAGTATCCACATTTGCCTCATCCCGGATCAGGTTGATATCTAAGGTCCCCGTAGGGTGGATCAACTTATCACAATGCCAGAGCGGCACTCCAGAGTCCCTGCACAATTGAAAAATCAAACATGGAAAGGGGTAAGTAGTTGAGGTCTTGAACGCCCTCTCGTGAATTTCTGCCAGCAGCATGCAGGTAAAGTCGATCTCCAATCCTGCTACTAATGCTGCAACCATAACGGCTCTGTCCCATGTGAGTTGGTTGTCAGCTTTTGTAGGCGACACCATGTTCCACACCAACAACCAAAAGAACTTGGCCACCAAAGTCAAGGTGGCCTTCCGAATACCCAAATGTAGCGAACTAACCCACTCCACACGCTCTCCATTTGCAGCTATGTGCCTTGCCAACCATAGTAAGACAACCTCCCTCTGCTCGGCATTACGCAAGAAGGCTCCACTCCTCACAACATCCCATCTGTAATCAAATTTAGCCGTGTTGAGGGCCCAAGTATAATCAGGACCAGAGCCATAGAGGAATCGGCTGATGGTGGTATGTGAGATGTCTACTGGAAAACCTCGGACCATAGTAGAAGTGATAGGGTCCTAGGTTGTGGGCTTGGACCTTTTGTCAATCGAACTTCAGAGAGTGGCAGCATAGGAGGCATAAAACTCCCACACAATATCATCGCTATAAGTCCCAAGGTCTCGAGCCATCCAGTCACACTTGTGAAGTTTAAAAAGCAGGTGGATGTCGGGGACAGTGTGCAAGCTCCCCTTGAGGACTCTGCACTCTTCTGTAATAAGTTGGGCCATCTTCTCTTTGTCATTCTTCATCTTGGCATCCCGATAAATTTGCCATTGGCCCTCAACATACCATCTATTTGGCTCACCGACTACTGGAGTAGGGTCATCATTATATGGTACAGGTACTGATTCTGAGCTAGTGGCCTCATCAGACGAAGTTACTTGTTCATTATCGCCAAAAACTGTGGCCGATTTAACAATGGACCCTGAAGCTTGGGCAGACTCGGACCCTGAAGCATGGCTAGACTCAGAGTCGAACGTAGACCCATTCTCTGAACTGGAAGTAGCCCCAGTTGGTGACCCGATCAATGTGTGCTTCTCATCAGACTGGGAGACAGTGACTACGTCGGGAATCACCTTTCGGGGGGTGCCTCTGGTGACTCGGGGTGCAGTGAGCGAGGTCCTTGTGTTTGGGAGGAACGTATGTCGGATCTGTCTCCACATCATTATCTTCGTCAATTAACCTGAAGCTAGGGGAAACAGATTTTGACTTGGCCATTTATGTGTAGGTGACTAGTTTCTTGGGTGCCATCGAACCTGTGGAAGAGTTGTTAGTTCCAAGACTAACTAACACCACACTCGAAATAATTTTAGAACTTCAAACGAACTCCAACAAAGACTTAAAAAAATTCAAAAAGTGGCTACAGTGGTCATCTATGGTTGAGATCTACGGTTCGTAGACTGATCTATGGTCCGTGGATCCCTTCCGTGGATCAGAGCACCAACAATATTGGTCGCGAAGGGAAACCACGGCTATACAGAACGGTCCGTAGATTGATCTACGGACCGTAGTCCACATATATGGTTTGACACTTGGTGAACTCTTCAAGTGCTTCCATCTACGGACCTTATCTACAGTTCGTGGACGGGGACTTGTGGATGGGATCTATGCCAGGTTTTAGACATACTGTACTTTCAATCTCACATGTTTGACCATTTTCAACAGGGTCCTAGTCTAATCATGCATTTCAACCTTTAATCATGCTAGTTTGTCATTCTTAGGATTCCGTTTAATCATTTTAACAAGTATTTAAGACAAACTTTGGAACCCTAAGTCAAAACTTACAATTAGACTTATAATCTCATACAACAAGGCAACACAATCACTATCTATCGTTCCAAGGGTATTGTAACTTCCAATTTTAGCATGCAATTTCATCTAACAATAACCCAAGGTCAAGACCCAATCCCTGACTTTCTATAATCTATCAATGAATTGAAATTCAAAGTGAGGAGAAAGTCTATTACCTTACAGCAATGGGAATGGGGTGATTCTGTGATGACAGATGCTTTCAAGACCAAAAACCACCTCTTCGTTACTAACCCAAATACCGGACCCTTTTGTGGAATATGGAATGAGTTGTATTCGGAATGGAAAGGAATCGTGGGAATTATGGGGGAATGGAAGGGATGATTTTATGGGGGAGTTATCGAGTGATTTAGGGGAGTTGAAATGTTTGAAACAGTTGAAGAGTGAGTGGAGGGAAGTGGAAATCATTTCAAATTAGGGGAATTTTAAATGGGGGGGTCCGGGTTGGGTCAGACAGAATTAGGGTTTGGATCCATGAGACACCGTCTACGGTCCGTGGATCAATCTACGATCCGTAGATTGGGACTGTAGATGATATTCTAACTTGGAAAATATCAAAACTTACATGGGATCTACGGACACTATTGACGATCCGTGGACTGAACCACGGGCCGTCAATGGGGTCCGTAGACCGCTGCACCAGACCTTTTTTTTGTAGATTCTGTTTTTCGCCCCTGCATATGTAGCAACCATTAGTATGTTCTTTTTACATTTTCTGGACACTTTTTAGACACGGACCCTATGCTATGTCTAGCCAACACTAAAACAAAAGTAAAACAACTATCTAAATGAGTATAGAGAAGCAACTAAACAAAGAAAATTACTAAATGGAAAACAAAAACCTATTGTTGCTAGATTTTACATCTTGGGTTGCCTCCCAAGCAACGCTTGATTTAACGTCGTGGCACGACGTAGGCCTCTTGATTACTCAGACTTCATCAAGATGATAGGCTTCAACAATTTCTTGCACAGTTTCTGTGTTTCCCAGATAGATCTTGATCTTTTGCCCTTTACCCATGAACCTTGTTCCTTCACTGTTCTCAAGCTCAACCGCTCCATGGGGAAGCACTTTTGTGAGCAAACATGGCCCGGTCCATTTGGATTTGAGTTTGCCCAAAAACAAGCGCAGCCTAGAGTTGAATAGAAGCACAAGATCACCCACAACAAATTCTCGCTTTTCAATTCTTTGATCATGATACCTCTTCATCTTCTCCTTGTACAAGGCTGAACTTTCATAAGCTTTTAGGCGAAATTCATCAAGCATATTCAAGTCATTCATTCTTTGATTAGATGTCGCGCCCCCAATCCAAATTTAGCTTTTTCATCACCCATAAAGTCTTATGATCTAGCTCTCCCGGTAAATGGCAAGATTTCCCATATACAAGTTGGTAAGGAGACATATCTATGGGGGTCTTGTATGCAGTGTGATAGGCCCATAGAGCATCATCAAGCCTCCTTGGCCAATCCGTTCTATTAGCATTCACAATCTTCGCCAAAATCTGTTTGATCTCTCTGTTGGACACTTCAACTTGCCCGCTAGTCTGTGGATGGTAAGGAGTGGCTATATTGTGGCAGACACCATACTTCTCAAGTAGTGCCTTGAACAACTTATTACAAAATTGGGAGCCTCCATCATTGATAATCATCCTCGGTGTACCAATTCTGGAGAAGATATTCTTTTTCAAGAATGTGGTGACACTTTTACCTTCATTGTTGGGGAGCACAACTTCTTCCACCCACTTCGATACATAATCAACTGCAACAAGAATATACTTCATCCCATGTGAACTCACAAATGGACCCACAAAATCAATGCCCCATACATCAAACAACTCTATCACCAATATAAGATTCATAGGAAGCTCTTGCCTCTTTGAAATCCCTCTGTCTCTTTGGCAACGATCACAAGACTTGGCGAAATCATGAGCATCTTGGTGGATGGTAGGCCAGTAGTACCCACACTGCAAAATCTTATGCGCAGTACGAATACCACTAAGATGCCCACCAACGGGCGATGAATGGCATTCTTCAAGTACACTCAACATCTCAACCTCGGGCACACAATAACGAATAATCCCATCAGCACAACTACGATACAAGTAGGGCTCATCCCAAAACGATTTTTCACATCATGCATAAACTTTTTCCTTTGGTGAAAAGACAAGTCCGGGGGAACCAAATCGCTTGCCAAATAATTAGCAAAATCTGCGAACCAAGGAATCAGATCATGAGAAGCAGCCAATACCTGTTCATCTGGAAAAGTATTATTAATTTCAATCCTATCACCAAGCTTATGCATAGCCTCTTCCTCTAATTTGGACAACTAATCGGCAACTTGATTTTCGGTCCCCTTTCTATTCTTTACCACAAAATCAAACTCTTGCAGCAACAATACCCATCTGATCAGCCTCGACTTTGCATCTTTCTTCTCCATCAAATACCTCAATGCAGAATGGTCAGTATGCACAATGACCTAGCAAGTAGGATAAAAAAATTTCGAATGCGAAAACCCCCGCAAAAAGCTCTTGTTCAGTCACAGTATAATTCTTTTGGGCCATATTTAGAGCTATGCTAGCATAGTAAATAGGATGGAGAATTTTCTCCCGCCTCTGTCCCAATACTACACCAAGCGCCACTCCACTCAATATGCAGGATGTTAGTGGAGGAAGAAGGGGTAACCTCAATATGTCTCACAACATCCAGGGGGACTCCAGCACGCCGACATAACTCTGTGATCAGCACTGGGAATGGAAGTGAGGTCTTCCTATGCTTGGCCCTCATGGCCATCTCTTGGTAAATAATAAGCCCCGTGTTAATGCTCTTCTTTGAAATAATTGATGCTTATCGTGACCAACGACATTATCCTATGGTATGAGTGTCTACGATCGTCATTAATATAGTAACCCAACCAAGGGTTGGGGTCGTGTCCCAAGGGAGCGGTTTTGAGAATTGATAGAAAAATAGAATTTACATTCTAACTAGTTGAAGCTAAAGACATTTGCGATAAAATACATTGTAAATTAAAGGGGGCGACACAAAAGTGTCAAATATCAAAAGGGGTTTTGTAACAAGTACTAAAATAGCAAAATAAATAAGAAAATCAAGTATGGGGAAAGGTTCTTGGGATGTGACAGCAATATAAGTTGAGATAAATTGTTGGGTGCATGCTTTCGATAGGAAATTTGCAAAATAATAGTGACTAGGCTAAGTTTAAATGGAAATACGTTCCCTCTCGGGCAACTTACCCCGTTTCAAATGTGTTACTCTCAGACACCCATTTGCCGCCTGAAGACCAGTATACGCCTTACCCCACTCACTCTCTCGAGCTGAGTGTTAGGATATGTGACTAGGGCTCACCCTCTCGGGCTGAACCTCATGTCGACCAACTCCTTAGGCCATCAATCTAGTGGTTTTGGTTTCACGACCTCCCTCTCGGGCAAGCCGAAAAACACATGGGTGGCTTTGTATTTGCAACTACAAACCCTTTAGATTAAACCACAACCACTAGGTGAAATCACCATTAAAATACATCTAACCTATCAGCAAGCAAGACCCAACAAGAATATCAATCCATATTTGCTAAATCATACCCCAAGAATGGGGGTTTTTAGCCACACATCAAGAACTAAGAAATTATGCCTAACATGATAATGAAATCAACTGGGTATAAGAAACTAAACCTTAAATTAAGAAAAGGAAATGAATAGAGAAGACCCATTTCCAACTTGGGGAAGAAGAATTCCTTTCTTCAAGTCTCCACAAAATCCTCTCCAAACTTGAGAGAGAAAAAAATCAGCTAAAGTATGTTCTAAAGTGAAAATAATAATAATAATTGTTCCACTCTAACACTATAATTCTAACTAGTATTTATAGTTTTCACAGATTATGCTGCGGAGGATTGTTCGACGACATTAGTCGAGATCACCGATGAACTCGGTGATCCGCTTTTTTGTCAGCTCATCTCCTTCAGTGTTTTGCCTTTAGCATCCTCACATTCTGGATCATTGGGCGGTATAGTACTACTTCGCGGAACTGATTGGCGACATGCCGACTGCTCATTTCCTCGCCTTTTGATCCACTTCCTTCAAGGCTTTGCGTACTGGAACGAAGGGCAGTTCATGTCGTTTCAACGACTTGCCAAGTTAAACTCAGTGATCCGCACGATTCCATTCCTTGTTCTTTTCAGCCCTATTTGCTCCGTTTTGCGCCTAAGTGTCAATGCTTCCACTAAAACTTTAGCATTTTAATCAGGTATTGAGATAAAACAAGTATTCAAGGACACTATTTCTATTAAAATAAAGCCCTAAATGAGTCCAATTTGTGGACTCATTCACACCCCCAACTTAAAATTTTGCTTGTCCTCAAGCAAACTCAAGTTCAGCCGTTCAAAAAGGGTGCCTCAAATAGTGGTGCACAAGACTAAATTCTGAATGCACACAACAAGACTCAATTTACTTATGCAAGGATCACTTGTGTACTCAAAGACTCAAATTGTGACTCACCATTACCAGAGATTCTCATGCTCGCAATACTTGTTACTTGTGCAAGTTCAAGCTCAAAAAAAGTATCTAAATGCCCTCGCACAAAGAATGATTCCATATTCACACACAGATATGAGTCAATATAAGATCAGGAATCATATACAATGCTCAGACTCAAAAAGAGGAATACAATGCATGTTTTCACCCATAGGTTTGCCCTTATTTTCCAATTGACTTTCGATCCAGCTTACTCAGGATCAAAATGGTCTTTCTAAGGCTTGTAATAGGGCTGAGTGCAAAGGTATGGTCATTTAGGCTTAGTGACTTTTTCCTCGTGAGATGTGGTATTCTCAAAGCATTCTCTTCTTTTCCTTTATCACTTCTTTTTCTAGTGCTTTTAAGTCATCCTTTTATTCACTCCCCATGAGTTGCTTTGAACCCCAATATCCTTTGTACTTTATTCCACAAATTTTATTTTATTTTTTTGGAGGGCTCCATTGTTCTGCAACATGGGTAAAGAAGGACTTCTTATAGCATTTCTTGACTTCTCCTTTTCCTTTTCACCACACCCCGAACTTAGGCTTTTTGTCCTAAGTTGGCTATTCACTAAACCACAAATCAAGAGAATTATTAGTGGATCAAGTAAGGTCTAGGGTTTATCAAGGTTCTTCCAAAGAAAGGTAAGGCTCAAAGATGTTCAAAAGAGTTTCACAGGCTGACAAGTAGGTCACAAAAAGAGGTATATGTCAAATTGGCTCACACTTTTTAAAATTGCCAAAGATCATCTCAAGAGTATACCTTTCTAAATTAATTAGACTAACAGGGAAAATTCTAGGTTTATTCATGCAAGGTTCAAAGTAAGCTAAACACACAAGGCATCGATACTTCAGTCAAGCAAGATTACACACGTTTGCTAGTGTGAAACGGTCATCACAAGAGAATCAATTTGATAAATGGCTAGTCACAACGAGATGCAAAGAGTGCACATATTGTCTATGTAACTTCATTTGGCCTCGTCGAAGCCATGAATTCATGTTTGTAGAGCACTATTCAAGTCATCGATATTGATCGAAATCGAGACTTAATTTTTTGCAAAATAACAGCCACTTTCAACACAAGAGGTGGCAAAAAAATTTCAAAAGGATCAAACTTATTTTGCAAGTAAAACAACGGGAGCCATAAGCTCAACTATCCACAAAAAGGCAGTATTTAAAACACAAATTAAAATATACAGCCCAGATATCCAAATAACACACAAAGGTGGGCCTCACCCCACAACAAATAAAAGCATTTGTCCTTCAATGGAAATAACAACGAATTCGAAAGGTAGAGTAAAGAAAGACAGAGAGGGAGATAAAGAGGTGATCCTGGCTACTTGATCGACTCATATGTCTAGGTTTCAATGTTGGGGGTAACCTCCAGAAGGACCAGCGCCACTGAATCTAGTGGCAGGAGATTTGGCCAAGGAAGCATGCACAGCAGCATCTATCATGACTTCCTTAATCTCTGTTATGTCGTCTGTTGTAGCTCTTTCGAACATTTCTTCATCAGTCTCTATTTCTGCTTCAGGATCTTCTGTCTGCTTCGCTCTATCCCGATATCCAATAGTAGTCTAAGGCCTCTCAGGAATTGCTGGAATTTCCACTGTTTCAAAGACCATGGACACATTGGTGGCCTCCAAGTGGTTCACATCTTTTTGCAGTTCATCAATGGTTGTTTTTAGAGCTATTATCTCACTAGTGGGCCCTTGATTGTGCTCACACACCGTTATTCTAGCCATTAGGGCATCAATGGTAGTGTTCAGGGGTGTCACAGCATCAGTTAGATCCTTTTGGATCATGCCTCGAACAGATGCTTATAAACAAGCAGTCCGGCGATTGGAAGACAGTGCCATTTGTCCCATCCGGATTAGGGAAGTATGGGTGAGTGGAGGCCTGGAAACAGCGATAGAAGAGCTTGTATCGTCAGTGAGAGTAGTAGTGGCAATGTATATACCTGCAGGTCCAGGAGCTGGACTAAGCGCCAGTGCCTCTGCAGGTGTAGATCCAGTGGTCACCGCTTCCTTCTATTTTTTGTCTGCTTGGTCCTTGAGATATTCGGCTTCGATCTTTCGGAGGTTGGTAGAGGCTGTGGGCATCACATCTACATCCTCCTTGCAATTCATAGGTACTCGGGCATTTCTACATAATACAATGATTAGTACCAGAAAAGGGAGAGATATTTGGCTTTGCTTTGCACGCATATGGATTTCAGAAGCAATGATAGTTCCCAGATTTATCCTGGTTTTCTCTATGATGAATCCAATACAGGCTGCTTTAGCGAGGCGGAGGATTGATTCGTTCTGCATGACGGAACTGTTGATAAACCCAAACTAATATCTTGCAGCTACGTTTAGATCTTTCCTTTCAATTGGGGCTCCTTCTGCTAGCCATTTAAGAGTGTTATCGTATGAGATTAGTGGGGCCAACCACTATTTCATCGCATCCAGTTGCTTTGTTCTGATCAGGTAGTAACAGTGATCATCAATCTTAGTGGACATGCCCAAGACTATGTTGATAGCCTCACTATCACACACTACTTTCCTTCCTCTGATAACCACGTAGTCAATTGCTTTGAAAGATGCGACTAGTCTCTTTATCTGAGGTACCAATGCATTGTATGCACTATAAAACTCTCTGACCCAGCTTGGTGTATAAGAGCCACATGGTTTTGTGAAAACTTGAAATTTGTGATATTTCAGGCACTCCATTATCTCGAGATACCTATCAATCACTCCATTTATGGACAGTCGTTTCTCTTCAATGATCATTCTTGATCCATCAGACTTTAATCTATTCAATCATCTAGGTGGGGGGCCTTGTACTGGAGGTGCCAGTACCATTGCCTATTCTGAAGCTGGAGGAGTTTGAGCGGTCGGTCGAGGATTTCTAATCCGCGATGGGTCATTAAGCTGTTTGGATTGAACTCATTCCTCTATGATTCTCTCAATTCGTCTTTGCCTGAACTCACACTCGCACTATCATATGTTGTTGGGTCGTTGGTGTAAAAACCAGCGCTATCGGAAATTTCATCTGATAGCTCAACGGTTTTGTCCTTGCCCTTGTCTTTTCTGCCAATGTTAAAACGTTGTGCAACCTTGCTTTTGGATACAGCTGCATCCTCGTTGATGGTTATCCCTTTTTTCTTACTTTGAGTTGGCTTGTTGCTTCTTATAACTTTGGGTCTAGCCATGTCTGCAGTCGATAAGGAGTAAGTTAGAAATAAGTAAATCAGTGATGCAGACCTTTAGTGGCAGACAGATGCGCCGAACTCGTCGGCGAATCGCCAAATCTCTTTAGCAAGTCAGGTCGAGCTCGCCTACGATTTTGCCCTAATAGCTTTCACTAGTCAGCGATGAGAAAGTTCCATTCGCGAATCACCGACTACTATCGGCGATCAAAGGTTCGTTCACTGAAAGTTACAGCGCAATGAAGATTCAGGAATGCAAACAGAGAGCGATCGAAGCCACTTTAGGCGAGCCACCTAGTTGTTTGAAAAACTTGACCCAATTCGCTAAACAACCTAACGTACCTTCCTTCAATTCGAATTCGACCTCGCAAATTCCCAAAATACAATTAACAGTTGCAATAGTGAAATTAAATTAAGGCCTATGACATTCATCCACCCAAAGCTTAAATCATTTCATGCATAGGCAAAGAGGGATTCCAAATATTGATATCAATTAGGCACAATTCTAAGATCGAATCTGGCATTTAGACAAGATGGGTTTATCAGAGAGAGGTCTAGCACATGTCAACCCAACCAGTTTTAATTTAATAAGAGAACAAAATTTTAGTCATTTCGGGATTTAGGAGAAACCAACCTTTTAAGATGCTTGAACTGTGTTGAATTGCTAGAAAGCAATGTAATTTCACGCTTTAGCACTAATTGACAACTAAAATACCAGGAGTGTAGAGATAATGAAAATTACTTACTAGGTGTGGTTTTTCGACAGTAAAAATTGAGTCGAAAATGAACATTTTTCCATTTTTGAAACTATTGGCCTTTAAAAACTGTCCAGTTGTTGCTCATTCGGCGATATTAGCTTGTACCACTGAATGATTCAGCGCTATGCCAAGTGATTGCCCTCGCCGCCGATTGTTACAGACTGTGGCTTGGATCTTGAGTCTGTCGGCGGTCTATATCGAAGTCGCCAAATAGTTCAGTTACTAACCGAATGGGGCTATCAATTACCAATTCACCTTTTTCATTCATTCTCCACGTTTTCTCCTACAAAATTAATATACCATTATTTCTAGAATAAACCAAAAGCTCGTAAAGGTTTTGGGTTGCCTCCCAAACAGCGCCTTAGTTAACGTTGTGGCACGACGCAAGTCAGCACTCAAACTTCATTTTTGGGGTTAGCCATGGTATTACTAGGCAACTCCCTATTTTGTTGCGGGTGGAGATCGTGTGACACATAGCCCATAAGGTTCGCGAGCAGTTGGACAGCTCTGGAATGAGACCAAATCATCCACTTCATTCCTTCAATGTCTTCCTTCATTCTTTTCAACTCTCTATCTTGCTCAGTCACCTTGTGGAGAATGATTGAGAGCATTCCCTCAAGGCGTTTAACCTCATTGTCCTTGAAACTTCTTCTCTCATGAGGAGGGATGTACTTATCCTGCCTTTTACACTGGATTTCAATCTTCGCCATCTTTTTAGCCAACTCATCCATCTAAGCCATTAGGGCGGCCAACATGAAGTCCTTTTCCACTTCTTGGTTCGTTTCAACCATTTGATTAAGCAGTTGAGCTGCTATCACATATGGTTGTTTCGCAATGCCTCCCGGAATGAGTTGGTCGACCAACCTCTTGTTTCCAGGACCAAGACTTATGTAAAAATAGTCAAGAAGAGCTATGTCGGGAATGTCATGATTTGGGTATTGATTGATCAGTTCATTAAACCTTGCCCATGACTTGTGGATCCGTTCACCTTCCAATTGCTTGAAGGTGAGGATACGCACCCGAAATATCATTACCTCTAATGGAAGAAACTCCATTAGCTCCCGAGTGCTGCTCGCCATACTCAATTCCTCTGCTTACATAAAGACAAGAAAACAAAACTACAAGTTAAGTTAGTAAACTACGACTAAGAAGAACAAAAAATTCTACTAATCTAAAAATCTTCAAATAACACCACTCCCCGGCAGCGGAGCCAATTTGATGCTTATCGTGACCAATGACACTATTCTACGGTATGAGTGTCTACAATCATCGAAAATATAGTAACCAAACGAAGGGTTGGGGTCGTGTCCCAAGGGAGCGGTTTTGAGAATTGATAGAAAAATAGAATTTACATTCTAACTAGTTGTAGCTAAAGACATTTGCGATAAAAGACATTGTAAATTAAAGAGAGCGACACAAAAGTGTAAAATATCAAAGGGGGTTTTGTAACAAGTACTAAAACAGCAAAATAAATAAGAAAATCAAGTATGGGGAAAGGTTCTTGGGATGTGACCGCAATACAAGTTGAGATAAATTGTTGGGTAGATGCTCTCGATAGGAAATTTGCAAAATAATAGTGACTAGGCTAAGCTTTAAATGGAAATACGTTCCCTCTCGGGAAACTTACCCCGTTTCAAATGCGTTCCTCTCGGACACCCATTTGTCGCATGAAGACCAGCCTACGCCTTACCCCGCTCACTCTCTTGAGCTGAGTGTTAGGATATGGGACTAGGGCTCACCCTCTCGGGCTGAACCACATGTCGACCCACTCCTTAGGCCATCAGTCTAGTGGTTTTGGTTTCGCAACCTCCCTCTCGAGCAAGCCAAAAACACATGGGTGGTTTTTTATTTGCAATTACAAACCCTTTAGATTTAACCACAACCACTAGGTGAAAACACCATTAAAATACATCTAACCTATCAGCAAGCAATACCCAACAAGAATATCAACCCATATTTGCTAAATCACACCCCAAGAATGGGGGTTTTTAACCACACATCAAGAAATAAGAAATTATACCTAACATGATAATGAAATCAACTGGGTATAAGAATTAAACCTTAAATTAGACAAAGGAAAATGAATAGAGAAGACCCACTCAGATAAAGCAGCCTGGGGATCAGCAGCCACTCTTTCAGCTGTGAGCCTCTTGCCTTTGCTCTGACTTCTCGTTGGAGGCTCTTGCCTTCCCTTATTGGGAGGGTTTGCTCCCCTTTCATTTATCACAATACCCCGTGTTCTTTTGCGGGGTGGCATGTCGAGTTTTGTCCTTGCCATATCTGCAAAACATCAGGAAAAGTTAGAAACAATTCAATCAAAAGCACAGAAAATAGTTGCAGACAGACTCGCCGAACTGGTCGGTGAGTCACCGAATCTCTTTGGCGAGAAAGATCGGGATCACCGAAAGGATTGGCTCAGAAATTTTTGAATGTCGAGGATGGGAAGGCCTTTCAACGAGCAAGAACTAGCCCGCCGAAAGTGACAGTGCAATTAAGGGTCAGGGGCGCAGACAAACGGCGATAAAGGAAGACCTTCGATGAGTCGCCGAGTGCACTTGACGAACTCAAGCTTCTCGCCGAAAGTTATAGAACCAAACTTCAATTTTAGCATGAAATTAAAGGCGAGATGGGGAACTTCGGTGAACCGCTGAGTGGTTCGGTAAACTCAACCCAGCTCGCTAAACGACCCAAGGTGCCTACTTTCAACCCATCTTCCCAAACTCAACCCCGCAACCCCGAAAAACAAAATCAAAACATGCACCCATCAAATTAAACTAAAACCCATTACTCCCATACCCCCGGGATACTCAGACTTCTCCCGGTTTGGCAAAACTTACCATTTCATGACTTTTGCCCTTAAGAATGACATCAATCGCTCCATCATTGGGAAAAATACGTCATTTGGCACAAATGCAGGCTACTTAAACTTCACCCGACTAGACCGAAAAACATGCAAGCACAACTCCACAATTTTTAACCAATTTTAAGGCACCAAAACTTGGGAATTTAACAATAAAGGCATTTAAGGGACGACAATCAAATTAACAAAGGCACACGACAACACAATTATGATCAGAGAGGCCCATCACATAGCACTAAGACAAAATTATTGCAAATGAGTACAAATTTCTAAATTAGGATTCGGGGTTCGTAAAACCAACCTTAGATGTCGAATAATCAAGATTTAAAATGCTAGGCGGAAAAGTAACCCAACTCCAAACACAAATACGACGACTAAAATGCGATAAAAATGCAAAAATATAGGGTATTAAAGTGCGGGTGTGAGTTTGGGAAGTTCAAAAGTGAGGGAAAGTGAAAAAGTTGGAAGTTTAACCCTTTGGCCTTTAAAAATCATCCAGTTCTCACCCATTCAGCGACATTAGTTTAGCTCGCCGAACCACTCGGCGACACGCCGAGTGGCCACTTACCTAGCCGAGTTTTACAGGACCTCCAGTTAATGTGGGG